>NC_134068.1:2112602-2148666 GCF_965140245.1 Athene noctua | reverse complement strand
ACCCTAACCCTAACCCTAACCCTAACCCTAACCCTAACCCTAACCCTAACCCTAACCCTAACCCTAACCCTAACCCTAACCCTAACCCTAACCCTAACCCTAACCCTAACCCTAACCCTAACCCTAACCCTAACCCTAACCCTAACCCTAACCCTAACCCTAACCCTAACCCTAACCCTAACCCTAACCCTAACCCTAACCCTAACCCTAACCCTAACCCTAACCCTAACCCTAACCCTAACCCTAACCCTAACCCTAACCCTAACCCTAACCCTAACCCTAACCCTAACCCTAACCCTAACCCTAACCCTAACCCTAACCCTAACCCTAACCCTAACCCTAACCCTAACCCTAACCCTAACCCTAACCCTAACCCTAACCCTAACCCTAACCCTAACCCTAACCCTAACCCTAACCCTAACCCTAACCCTAACCCTAACCCTAACCCTAACCCTAACCCTAACCCTAACCCTAACCCTAACCCTAACCCTAACCCTAACCCAACCCTAACCCTAACCCTAACCCTAACCCTAACCCTAACCCTAACCCTAACCCTAACCCTAACCCTAACCCTAACCCTAACCCTAACCCTAACCCTAACCCTAACCCTAACCCTAACCCTAACCCTAACCCTAACCCTAACCCTAACCCTAACCCTAACCCTAACCCTAACCCTAACCCTAACCCTAACCCTAACCCTAACCCTAACCCTAACCCTAACCCTAACCCTAACCCTAACCCTAACCCTAACCCTAACCCTAACCCTAACCCTAACCCTAACCCTAACCCTAACCCTAACCCTAACCCTAACCCTAACCCTAACCCTAACCCTAACCCTAACCCTAACCCTAACCCTAACCCTAACCCTAACCCTAACCCTAACCCTAACCCTAACCCTAACCCTAACCCTAACCCTAACCCTAACCCTAACCCTAACCCTAACCCTAACCCTAACCCTAACCCTAACCCTAACCCTAACCCTAACCCTAACCCTAACCCTAACCCTAACCCTAACCCTAACCCTAACCCTAACCCTAACCCTAACCCTAACCCTAACCCTAACCCTAACCCTAACCCTAACCCTAACCCTAACCCTAACCCTAACCCTAACCCTAACCCTAACCCTAACCCTAACCCTAACCCTAACCCTAACCCTAACCCTAACCCTAACCCTAACCCTAACCCTAACCCTAACCCTAACCCTAACCCTAACCCTAACCCTAACCCTAACCCTAACCCTAACCCTAACCCTAACCCTAACCCTAACCCTAACCCTAACCCTAACCCTAACCCTAACCCTAACCCTAACCCTAACCCTAACCCTAACCCTAACCCTAACCCTAACCCTAACCCTAACCCTAACCCTAACCCTAACCCTAACCCTAACCCTAACCCTAACCCTAACCCTAACCCTAACCCTAACCCTAACCCTAACCCTAACCCTAACCCTAACCCTAACCCTAACCCTAACCCTAACCCTAACCCTAACCCTAACCCTAACCCTAACCCTAACCCTAACCCTAACCCTAACCCTAACCCTAACCCTAACCCTAACCCTAACCCTAACCCTAACCCTAACCCTAACCCTAACCCTAACCCTAACCCAAATCCATAAACCCTAAAATCCATAAACCCTAAAATCCATAAACCCTAAAATCCATAAACCCTAAAATCCATAAACCCTAAAATCCATAAACCCTAAAATCCATAAACCCTAAAATCCATAAACCCTAAAATCCATAAACCCTAAAATCCATAAACCCTAAAATCCATAAACCCTAAAATCCATAAACCCTAAAATCCATAAACCCTAAAATCCATAAACCCTAAAATCCATAAACCCTAAAATCCATAAACCCTAAAATCCATAAACCCTAAAATCCATAAACCCTAAAATCCATAAACCCTAAAATCCATAAACCCTAAAATCCATAAACCCTAAAATCCATAAACCCTAAAATCCATAAACCCTAAAATCCATAAACCCTAAAATCCATAAACCCTAAAATCCATAAACCCTAAAATCCATAAACCCTAAAATCCATAAACCCTAAAATCCATAAACCCTAAAATCCATAAACCCTAAAATCCATAAACCCTAAAATCCATAAACCCTAAAATCCATAAACCCTAAAATCCATAAACCCTAAAATCCATAAACCCTAAAATCCATAAACCCTAAAATCCATAAACCCTAAAATCCATAAACCCTAAAATCCATAAACCCTAAAATCCATAAACCCTAAAATCCATAAACCCTAAAATCCATAAACCCTAAAATCCATAAACCCTAAAATCCATAAACCCTAAAATCCAAACTCCATTCACAACTGAACTCCAATCTGCCCTATCTCAAAGCCATATATGTGCTCTCCCTCGTGAGTGCAAGCCAAAACCCTTACCTCAGGCTGCGGTCATATTTGGTAGGTGGTTGAGTACTACTGTCTTTCTGCTCTGTAGAGTCATAACGCTGTTGTCTACAAATAAGTGTGGTGCAGCCTAGACCGTGATGGAATTAGCTGGCGGTATTTCCTTAAAACCATTACTTTTCTTTTTCCCTTCATTGCTCCCAGACAGCAGCCATGTTCTACTGCTGCTTACTACCACCTAACCGATACCCACAAACACAAAGTTAGTTTATCACACTGAGAAATACACATAGTCAGAAACATACTATCTATCTCAGACAAGAACACCAAGAAAAGAACCCAGAAATACAGTCCATCGCTACAAACAGCAACCTGCATCTCTATGTCCATGTCCACAACAAACATGGCAGAGTCCTAGTCCACAACTGACACGTACGCACAGTCCCGCTCCCTGACCTGCGCTAGCTCATACTCCGCATCCACAACCGACAGTGACATAGTCTGACAAATACCGAGTTCGACAGAGTAACACCTGTGGAAAGAGAGAGACAAACTTATACACCCATAAAAACCACACAACAGCCTACCCCACATAAGACAACTTTATTAACATTCTATGGAAACCACACAGGAACCTGTCCAACAAAATATACCTTCACTGCATCTACATTACAGAACAGCTTCTGCTTCTTAAATCAAGTTACAATCAATAATTAGACTTTCCTGTCATGTTGATTACACAGAACTGTTGAATTAACAACACTACAACTACACCTCCACTCAAGCCTCATTACAACATAGCTTTAACATACATTTTACACACCTTAACAAAGACCTAATACATTTTCACAAAACTACATTAATGAAACATATTAGGGTTCATAAGCCCTGATGAGTGCTTTGCCTACCACCATTATCTCTAAAAGCATTTATCATATTATCACATCTATCACTCAGCATAATGCCTTCATTGACCAGATTTCAAAACTACTTTAACATACATGAGGCCACGGAATGCCGTTCCCTGGGACCTCCGACCTGGCCCTGCCTGCAAAAACCCCGTCCCTCCGACGCCCTGCGCCCAAAATAAGGCAACGAACGTCGCCTCGCAGAGCGGCCGGGACCGGGGAAAAAAAACCCAGCCGGGGGACAGGAAAAAAAAAAATCCCCCGGCTGGGGTTTTTTATTCTATATTTATTTCTGCCCTAACTACTCGACCTGCAACAAAAAAAATAATGACTGCACATTGAACAGTCACGCTCAGCCAGACACAGTCTAAGCACACAGCACTCTCAACTACCCCCCTATCCGCCCCCTCCTCACGGCAAACCCGTCCCGCTACACGACTAACACGACCGGCCTTTGACCCCTGGCTCCTCGGGAACGCCGTTCCCGGGGACCTCCGACCTGGCCCTGCCTGCGAAAACCCCGTCCCTCCGACGCCCTGCGCCCAAACTGAGGCGACGAACGTTGCCTCGCAGAGCGGCCGGGACCGGGGAAAAAAAACCCAGCCGGGGGACAGGAAAAAAAAATCCCCCGGCTGGGGTTTTTTATTCTATATTTATTTCTGCCCTAACTACTCAACAAACTCTACTCGACCTGCAACAAAAAAATGCCAGCACATTAAACAGTCACGCTCAGACAGACACACTCTAAGCACACCGCACTCTCAACTACCCCGCTGACTGCCCCCTCCTCTCGGCAAACCCGCCCTGCTACATGACTAACACGACCGGCCTTTGACCCCTGGCTCCTCGGGAACGCCGTTCCCGGGGACCTCCGACCTGGACCTGCCTGCGAAAACCCCGTCCCTGCGACGCCCTGCGCCCGAACTACTGCGACGAACGTCGCCTCGCAGAGCGGCCGGGACCGGGGAAAAAAAACCCAGCCGGGGGACAGGAAAAAAAAAATCCCCCGGCTGGGGTTTTTTATTCTATATTTATTTCTGCCCTAACTGCTCGACCTGCAACAAAAAATAATGCCAGCACATTAAACAGTTACGCTCAGGCAGACACAGTCTAAGCATACCACATGCTCAACTACCCCCCTATCCGCCCCCTCCTCACGGCAAACCCGTCCCGCTACACGACTAACACGACCGGCCTTTGACCCCTGGCTCCTCGGGAACGCCGTTCCCGGGGACCTCCGACCTGGACCTGCCTGCGAAAACCCCGTCCCTGCGACGCCCTGCGCCCAAACTGAGGCGACGAACGTCGCCTCGCAGAGCGGCCGGGACCGGGGAAAAAAAACCCAGCCGGGGGACAGGAAAAAAAAAATCCCCCGGCTGGGGTTTTTTATTCTATATTTATTTCTGCCCTAACTACTCGACCTGCAACAAAAAAATAATGACTGCACATTGAACAGTCACGCTCAGCCAGACACAGTCTAAGCACACAGCACTCTCAACTACCCCCCTATCCGCCCCCTCCTCACGGCAAACCCGTCCCGCTACACGACTAACACGACCGGCCTTTGACCCCTGGCTCCTCGGGAACGCCGTTCCCGGGGACCTCCGACCTGGCCCTGCCTGCGAAAACCCCGTCCCTCCGACGCCCTGCGCCCAAACTGAGGCGACGAACGTCGCCTCGCAGAGCGGCCGGGACCGGGGAAAAAAAACCCAGCCGGGGGACAGGAAAAAAAAAATCCCCCGGCTGGGGTTTTTTATTCTATATTTATTTCTGCCCTAACTACTCAACAAACTCTACTCGACCTGCAACAAAAAAATGCCAGCACATTAAACAGTCACGCTCAGACAGACACACTCTAAGCACACCGCACTCTCAACTACCCCGCTGACTGCCCCCTCCTCTCGGCAAACCCGCCCTGCTACATGACTAACACGACCGGCCTTTGACCCCTGGCTCCTCGGGAACGCCGTTCCCGGGGACCTCCGACCTGGACCTGCCTGCGAAAACCCCGTCCCTGCGACGCCCTGCGCCCAAACTGAGGCGACGAACGTCGCCTCGCAGAGCGGCCGGGACCGGGGAAAAAAAACCCAGCCGGGGGACAGGAAAAAAAAAATCCCCCGGCTGGGGTTTTTTATTCTATATTTATTTCTGCCCTAACTGCTCGACCTGCAACAAAAAATAATGCCAGCACATTAAACAGTTACGCTCAGGCAGACACAGTCTAAGCACACCACATGCTCAACTACCCCCCTATCCGCCCCCTCCTCACGGCAAACCCGTCCCGCTACACGACTAACACGACCGGCCTTTGACCCCTGGCTCCTCGGGAACGCCGTTCCCGGGGACCTCCGACCTGGACCTGCCTGCGAAAACCCCGTCCCTGCGACGCCCTGCGCCCAAACTGAGGCGACGAACGTCGCCTCGCAGAGCGGCCGGGACCGGGGAAAAAAAACCCAGCCGGGGGACAGGAAAAAAAAAATCCCCCGGCTGGGGTTTTTTATTCTATATTTATTTCTGCCCTAACTGCTCGACCTGCAACAAAAAATAATGCCAGCACATTAAACAGTTACGCTCAGACAGACACAGTCTAAGCACACCGCACGCTCAACTACCCCCCTATCCGCCCCCTCCTCACGGCAAACCCGTCCCGCTACACGACTAACACGACCGGCCTTTGACCCCTGGCTCCTCGGGAACGCCGTTCCCGGGGACCTCCGACCTGGCCCAGCCTGCGAAAACCCCGTCCCTCCGACGCCCTGCGCCCAAACTGAGGCGACGAACGTCGCCTCGCAGAGCAGCCGGGACCGGGGAAAAAAAACCCAGCCGGGGGACAGGAAAAAAAAAAATCCCCCGGCTGGGGTTTTTTATTCTATATTTATTTCTGCCCTAACTACTCGACCTGCAACAAATAAAATAATGCCTGCACATTAAACAGTCACGCTCAGGCAGACACAGTCTAAGCACACCGCACGCTCAACTACCCCCCTATCCGCCCCCTCCTCACGGCAAACCCATCCCGCTACACGACTAACACGACCAGCCTTTGACCCCTGGCTCCTCGGGAACGCCGTTCCCGGGGACCTCCGACCTGGCCCTGCCTGCGAAAACCCCGTCCCTGCGACGCCCTGCGCCCGAACTGAGGCGACGAACGTCGCCTCGCAGAGCGGCCGGGACCGGGGAAAAAAAACCCAGCCGGGGGACAGGAAAAAAAAAAAATCCCCCGGCTGGGGTTTTTTATTCTGTATTTCTTTCTGCCCTAACTACTCAACAAACTCTACTCCACCTGCAATAAAAACAATTCTGGCACATTAAACAGTCATACACCTGCGGAGACATTCTAAATACACCGCTCATGCCACTACCCCGCTGACCGCCCCCTGCTCTCCGCAAATCCGCCCACCCGCCCGACCTCCTCGACGCTTCCTATGCCTATCGCTGCATCTCTCCTCAAAAAGTGCTTCCCACAGACTTCAACGATCGTTGCCCCTGCAGACACCGTGGCCTGAAACTAAACTCCGCCCAAATGCTGGCTGTGAACAGAACGTTACAGACTGGCCAGGACTAACTGACAATAAACTGAGTCAGGGAGAGAAAAGAAATCTCCCTGCTCAACATTTTCTTTGCTATAATTAAAAGTACACATTATCTCACTCTACATTCATTATACCCTGAAATGAATAACATCCTCACATACAAGGTTACCTTCCAAAACTAACACTCATTCAACATTCCCTCTGTGCAACCATCACCTGCCCGAGTGGCAGATCGCCACAGTTCTGCCACTGTGCCTGGAACTGCATCGCTGCTGCTCCCCCTGACCCACACTGAATGTCCTCATCGTTGGAAGAAGAGTTATACGTTACACAGTGGCACTGCTCCTGGTCCTTCTTCATTTTGTACCCTCCGGTGAACATTGTCAGAGATTTCCCTTCTGGAATCCTGGTGATCCTATGAGACCTGCAAAAGACAAAAGAAGGAACTCTAGAGGCTGCCTGGTGACAACAACTGGCTATCCCCAAAACTGGCCTAGGTGACCTCCAGCCACATGGCCCGTGCTCACTGCCACATTATCATGCCCTTCTGCAACCGTTCCACAACGGCTACAAACACACAAAGTGACGCTGCCTCACACACATATACATGCGCCACAAACAGGACCTAAAGACACGAGAGTACCGCACGGGGTAGAGCTAATGCTGAAGCTAAAGACAGGGCCTGACAGCACACTTGGAGAGCGCCGAGGGAATGGGACGCGAATGCACAGAGAGGTGCGCTGCAAGACACACACACACACCCCCCCCCGGCAGAGAGGCGCGCTGCAAGACCGACACCCCACCCCCCCCCCCCCCCCGCAGAGAGGCGCGCTGCAAGACCGACACCCCACCCCCCCCCCCCGCAGAGAGGCGCGCTGCAAGACCGACACCCCACCCCCCCCCCCCGCAGAGAGGCGCGCTGCAAGACCGACACCCCACCCCCCCCCCCCCGCAGAGAGGCGCGCTGCAAGACCGACACACACCCCCCCCCCCGCAGAGAGGCGCGCTGCAAGACCGACACCCCACCCCCCCCCCGCAGAGAGGCGCGCTGCAAGACCGACACCCCCCCCCCCCCCCCGCAGAGAGGCGCGCTGCAAGACCGACAACCCCCCCCCCCGCAGAGAGGCGCGCTGCAAGACCGACACACCCTCCCCCCCCCTGCAGAGAGGCGCGCTGCAAGACACACCCCACACCCCACACCCCGGGAGAGGTGCGCTGCAAGACCTCCCCCCCCCCCCCCCCCCCGCAGAGAGGCGCGCTGCAAGACACACCCCACACCCCCCCCCCCGCAGATTTAACAAAACCTAAAGAGCCCCCCCACTGACACTGAAGTCTTGTGCCACCACCCCACCCGCTGTTTTGGCCCTGTGACTTATCTTTCAGAGAGCACGGTCCAGATTTCATCCTCATTGGGAGCACATCGTCCAACTGGCGTTTCCTTGCGTTCGCCGGGTGCCTCTTCGTCACCTGCGAAGCAGAACGCGGCCGGTCGTGGGCGTGTTGACCCTTATCGGCATCTACCGTCCCGACGCCCTCCTCGGAAGAGCCGTACCGCTCCCGATACCTTTATTTTGCACGCGCCCCGACTCCCCCCCGTCTCATGAGGCACGCAAATCCAAGAAACTGAAGAAATACAGCACCTCTACTAGTCGTGAGCTATCGCGTGCTCGGTCGCTCCCGGCCCGCTGCTCCGCTCTTCCGCCTACTCGCCTCTATTCCTCCGCTTTCTGAGCGGAGGACCTTACGATGCCTGCAAAAGCAAAGTGAAATGGTCATTTGAACTGCTGCGTGATCTTCGGCAATTTAGGTCTGAGCAAACCGCTTATTGCCTCTCTCACCTTTTCTCAAAGTGCTTGTGACTCTGCTGCGTGAACCCTCGGGAAGGAGAACGGCTCCTACGAAAGAAAGGGAGGTAAACCCACGGGATGGAGAAGCCTCCCCGATCCTCGGCTCGCTCGCGGCGCTTTCTCTCCCCTGCTCGTTTACGTCGGCCGCTTGGAGAACGATTCTTCCTTCCGCTGTGCCGATGCCTCGTCGCCGCCTGTACGACAAACGGGATGTGATTTGAGCTATGACGATATTATGACACCCCCGAAAAACTAATGCTTTGGCACGCTGGTCATCTCTCACCTTGGCAAAGTCTAAGGGTGCGGGTGCCCCACGTGACGCAGCGATCGACACCTATAAAATAAAACCGCGAGAGCTTGAGGGCCTCGGAGGCGCCGGTCACGCAGATCCCCTGACATCTTCCGTTGCTCTTTGGTGAGCTGCTTCTTCCTTTGCTTTTAAACAACCCAAACCGGACGAGCGAGTCACCCCATTGTTAACAAAGACTTTCGTGAGATCAAAGGTTTGTTCTCCATTTCCATCTCCCATCCGACTACTGCTAAAACACCCAAAACCCTAAATATTGACCCCACGTACAAACTAAGGCTCGTTCGACCCGCACGACTAGGGCGCGAATCGCCGCTTGCGGCGTGTCTGCCCTCCGGCGCCTGTCGAACGCTAGGAGACTAACTCTGTGGCGGCTGTCTACAGCTGCTTGCCCAGAGATGGACCGTATGGTCTTTGCCAAAAGCATCGGGGCAGATCTATATATTAATTCACGACTACGAGCCTACGCTCCCCTCGTCGTTACTATGGCCACGTGTCTGGGCAGGACAGGTCCAGCTCTGACACAGACCTACACCTCACAGACACCGCAAGTGACGTGACGGTGAGATGAGAGAAGACCGCGAGCGAGAAGAACGATGACCGTAGGGAAGATGCTGCCGGCAGAGAAGCCCTACGGTGACGCGATGGCACGGATGCGTCGGAGCGGGCCCGAAATGAGAGGCGACCGCTGCGGCCCCTGAGACAAAGTTACCGGTGACACCGGAACGATGGATGGGTGAGAAGTCGGGCTTTAGGACTTAAGACCTGGGGAGGAAACCCCAGAAGATTTCTATGTGCCAAAATGACTCTCAAAAGCACAGCTCCGGGTGCCATCTAGCTCATCCCTGCGAGAGATGACCGATCGAGAACATCCTCGATGCAAGACACGATGAACGGATCCACACTTCGGGTTATAATTGCGAGACGAGAAGGGCTCTGCCGGCGCTATGCTGATGAAGCCTAGTACTCGATGCTCTCAGGAGGGCTACGGAGATGCCTGCTGATCTCAAAGAGCTACGAAGACATCAAGACCTGAGGGTGGTGTGCTATAAGATATAGAGTGCAGTAGACAAACTATGCAACGACACAGGCTGGAACTGCCCTGCCCAGAACGTGGGAGTCCGGTGCTGAAAAGTAACTCGCCGCCCCTTATGGGCGCTACGGGTGCTGTTCCTGGACGGCCCTCTCCCCCATACTGACTTGACGAGCCCTCCCCGCGATTCCCAACCCTGTCCCTTCCTCTCAGACCCTTCCTACCCTTGACCCTCGACTTAGCTTTCGAGGTCCGGAGCAGTCTTCCGCAACAACCGCGTGGGCTGGCTAGGATGTTCTGGACTCGCCGGTTCCTCCGCATCGTCTCCGAGACGCCCTCGAACTGTGGGACCGGTCGGCGTCGCGCCTGCCGATGTCGACCCCTTCCGCGACGCCGCCCTCGAAAGCGCCTCTCTCCTACTCGCTCCGGAGACGACGGTGCCGCCGTCGTCGCTTGCGGTACCTGAGAAACCGAGATGTACGAAAATCGCTGTTGTGCTTCTGACAATTCACCCGCCCCTACTCCTCCTCGCTACTGACCCGGCTCGCCTCAAATGCTCGTCCGATTCAAAAGGCTGCCCGGATGGCGCTCGCAAAACCTAAGAGAAACACTTTGCTTAGATGCCGTGGGATGCTCGACACGTCGACGGGGACCTGGCCGACGCTGCCTCGCATCGGGCTGCTCCTCCCGTGTGTGACTTCACCCTTCCGACGCTATGTCGGTCGCCTGCAAAAACCAAAGTAACGCCGGGTGAGATGCTACCTGAAACTACACCCTGCCGGCGGCTATAACCCTCTCCCGCTCCTTTACCTGGTGCGATCGCCCGCCCTACCTCTGCTGTTCGGGAATTCTCCTGCGGAGGCTCGGTTACGACCTGAAACGCAAACGACGAGGGACACGTCTACCTTCACCGACGTTACGACTCCTGAACGATAACTGCTACTCGAGCACGCCGGTAGTATCTCACCTCGCTTGACTTGCCTGCGGTGCCGCTATCTTGCTTCACGCCTTCGTAATAAAACGCTCTTATAGGCTACTTGTATAGCCGTCCGTCATGTCTTCCCTCTGATGCGGCACATCGAAATACCTTCTTACGGTGCTCCGCTCGCCGCCTCCGTCGCCCTTTGGTGCGTGGATCGCCCCTCTGCGTCTGCAAAAAACGGCATTGAACGAGTCACCTGTACGTTAACTGATGGCTTAATGATTCCAGAAGCCTCCTTTAAGTACACCATCTAGATCCTGACTGCGACCTGCCGTTAAACACGGCCCCGGCATCTCCAAAAAATGCTACGGAGAAAACTCGTGTGCCTCCTGCATATATACCTGCTTGCCCTGAAATGGACTCTATGTCCTCTCCCTACCAAGTCTCTACTTATGACCCCATTAGCCTTTGATCGCTATTGCTATTCTTTTGTGGACTATTGCTCTGTGTCTCCAGGCAGAGCAGCTCCAACCCAGACACAAACACGCACAGACCGACGCTGCACACAAAGACAAACGCCGAGACGGAAACATTAAAACGAGCTCTCTAAGAATGACTCCTTGACCGGAGATGCTACCGGATGAGAAGACCGAGAGGGCCGAGAAGAATAATCCGTGGCAGGTAGAGAAGAATTGAATGCTGCGGCTGGAAACAAAAACAGATGAGTCACATAGGAGACGCCTTACTTCAAGATCAAAGCGTTTAAGGATGCAGGGAAAAACTCTCATAAAAGGTCTTGGAAAAGGTGGACCGCGCAAGATCGGAGATGTTAATGCAGCCTGGAAAGGTGCTGCTAAAGCAGAGCGACCTGAAACTTCCTAGACCTATCCACGCTTCGGTCTTTGATGTGAGATAAAAGAAGCACCTGACCGGCGCTGTGCCGATGACTAGAGACTTTTGACGCCCTAGCGACGGTTGCCAAAGCGCACGCTGTGCTGCTTTGGCACAAAAAGCGATGAGGATGTTGTGACCGAAGGAAGCTCGAGGACGCAGAAAACGCAAACTATGTGACGACGCAGCCGTGGGCTGGAACTGCCCTGCCTGGCACGTGGCGGTCTCGTGCAGAAAAGTAATGTGCTCCCTTTCCCTAACAAGAGGGCGCTGTGCCTGGATGGTCCTCTCCCCTACGCTAGCTTGAAAACCCCTCCCTGCGATTCCCGACCTCGGGCTCGCCCCGGAGCCCTTTCCGAAACGCTGGTCCCTCGACTTATCTGGGGCCTGAGGGTCTGAAGCCATCTTTGACGGCCACTGCATCGGCTAACTGGGATATTCCTACAGATGCCGGGTTCCTCTTCGTCATCTGCACAAAAACGGCACTGGCGGTGGGCACCGTGTCGGCTGACGTGGCCCTGTTCTGCGACGGTCTCCTCCTCGAAAGCGTCGTACTTTCCGCTCGCCTGCTCCATGCTGGCGTCCCTCGTGGCACCTATGATATCGAGACGCAGAAGGTTATACTTGTGCTTGTGTGAAAGCACCGGCCCTGTGCTCCTCTTTACTACCCCAGTTCACCTCAGATGTTCATCCTATTCCAAAGGCTGCCTACGTGGCACTGACAAAATGACACGGTGCTCTGTGTGCAATTAGGTAACAGGATCAGCTGTCCTGTATCCTGAAAGATGCTGTGCCTCACATGCCTGCTACTTTCTTGGAAAATGCTGAAGCTCCGCGTATGGATGCTTAAGAGATGTTTGCTCTAACCCTCGCTCTGTCTTCTCACCGTTGGTCCTATTTACCCAGATGATACTGACAATTTACAATGCAGATGGTGATGCTAGGTAAAAAACAAGGTCCCATCATTATTAAAGTCAAAAAAAAACAGGAAAGTGTAATGCATCTCAAATGAAGAGAAAAAAGTAAGTACATACAATTAAACCCTTTTACCTGCTCCATCCAGCTGGTACAGATTTACTCACCTGAAAAAGCCTGCTACCTGTCAGTGTACTTATTATATACACTGCCAAACCTTGACTGATGCTGAAACTCTTACCTCAGGTACTGCAGCTGCTGTGATTAATGAGATGCATCTGCACAAAGAGCTTCAACAGCTCAAAAGCTGCTATTGACTCAAGGAGCACTAACCTCAGAGAGGCCTGAGAGCAGAATGATCTCCCTGATGAGAGGCTGTGGCTTATATACCCCAGGCCCCACCCACCACCCAGACCACAATCACCTGGGAGAGGGGAGGGGCTCACCACCACAAGGCATAAAAGCACCCAGGGGAGCAGCAGCAACTTCTCTGCCTTAACTTTACAGCCTGCAAAATGCTGAATGAAGAAAGCGACCCTTGCTGTAAACAATATCTGCTTTTTGCTGCATCTGTTGCACCGGTGATATATCTGGTAAGGAATGAAACCTATTTTTTTCTGGGGTACAGATAGAAAAAGACAGAAGCGACATGGGGAAATAGTTGGCTAAATGCAATGATAATTTTGATATTTGAACCGATGTTCTTTAATTTCCTGTGCAAAACCCAAAATTCTACAGGGTTATTTTTATTTTCTAGCAAGGCCTCACATGCTATCTAACTTCTAATAGAACCTTGTTCTGGATAGGATTAAAAAACAAAACAGAATTAGATGTTATCGGAATTCCTTCTCAAAAATATCACTGGTTCCAATATAACTAATTTATTGTACATGTCAACAATTTAGAGTGACCTTGATGGTCTCTCTGCCTAACTCTCTAGAGAGTCCCAAAGGACAGGAAAAAAACCCACCATGACATATATCAGAAAGTGTATGAGGCAGACTAAGTAACACCTAACTTGCTATACAAAAAAAAAGCAAAGTGTTGGCGAATGGCTTGCAGAGCAAGGTCATGGGTCTGTGCAGGAGCTGATTACAGCCATCTGAGGTAAACAATGGAAAAAACCCAGGGTACAATTATGCTAACGAGGAAGGCGATTCAGGGCTCAGTTATGCTAACGAAGGACTGTTAGGTTAACAAAAAGAGAAACTGAGGTACAGAGTGGCCTTGATTATAATGGAAAACAACCTTGGAAAGAAAGTGAGCCAGAAGAAGGAAGATGTTGTGACATACCTGAAATGCCACAAGGGGCTGAGATATTGTAATGTAGCCTTTTAGATGTATCCAATAGATTTGTGAGTAGTATGTATGGTTTCTTTCAATAAAGTTGAAGCTTGGTCTATCGTTCCTATTGAATCGACAGCTTGCTTCCTCCGTCCACCGGAGCAAAGCTTGACAGAAAACACCGTAGGAGATGCCTAGATAATAGAGGTGATCCTCTGCTCTGAAAAACTCAAGAAAATATCAAAGTTGACAACACCCATCTTTTGTATACCAGATACCAAATAAAGACATACAATAAGATGTACGACAACTAGATGGCTCGGAGGCACCAAGATGGCTTTGGAAAAGGTTCTGTCAAAATGAGAGGCAGCATCGCAGGGATTAGAAAGACCAAAGAAGCATCAGGGATACAATGAATTCGAAAGGGAATTGAACAAAGTACAGATGTCTTCAGGGGACCGGGATCAGAATGGACGTGCATCAAATAATTCAGCATGCCTACATCAATGCCTCCTTCTTGCAGCCATCCTGCCTGACTCCTGCCCTCCCTCTTGCAGTGAAGTATTCCTGCCTGCCTCCCTCCCTCTTGCAGCCATGCCTGCCTCCCTCCCTCTCACAGCCTTCCTGCCTGCCACCCTCTTGCAGCCTACCTGTCAGCCTGCCTCCCTCTTGCACCCTGCAGGCCTCCCATTTGCACACTGCCTGCCTGCCTTCCTCCCTCTTGCAGCCATGCCTGCAACACTTTCTCCCTCTTGCAGCCATGCCTGCAACACTTTCTCCCTCTTGCAGCCATGCCTGCAACACTTTCTCCCTCTTGCAGCCATGCCTGCAACACTTTCTCCCTCTTGCAGCCATGCCTGCAACACTTTCTCCCTCTTGCAGCCATGCCTGCAACACTTTCTCCCTCTTGCAGCCATGCCTGCCTCCCTCTTGCAGCCTGCCTGACTGCCTGCCTCCCTCCTGCTTCATGCCTAGCTGCCTCCCTTCCTCCTGCAGACTGCCTGCCACCCTCCCTCTTGCAGCATGCCTTCGGGGCACCCTCCTTCCTGCAGCCACGTCTGCCTGCCATTCTCCCTCCCTGTTGTAGCCTGCTTGCCCGGATCCCTCCCTCTTGCAGCCTGCCTGCCTCACTCCCTGCCTCATGCAGCCTACCTACCTCAATCCCTCCCTCTTGCATCCTGCCTAACTCACGCCTTCCCTCTTGCAGCCATGCGTGCCTGCCTCCCTCCCTCCCTCTTGCAGCCATGCGTGCCTGCCTGCCTCCCTCCCTCTTGCAGCCATGCGTGCCTGCCTGCCTCCCTCCCTCTTGCAGCCATGCGTGCCTGCCTGCCTCCCTCCCTCTTGCAGCCATGCGTGCCTGCCTCCCTCCCTCCCTCTTGCAGCCATGCCTGCCTGCCTCCCTCCCTCCCTCTTGCAGCCATGCCTGCCTGCCTCCCTCCCTCCCTCTTGCAGCCATGCCTGCCTGCCTCCCTCCCTCCCTCTTGCAGCCATGCCTGCCTGCCTCCCTCCCTCCCTCTTGCAGCCATGCCTGCCTGCCTCCCTCCCTCCCTCTTGCAGCCATGCCTGCCTGCCTCCCTCCCTCCCTCTTGCAGCCATGCCTGCCTGCCTCCCTCCCTCCCTCTTGCAGCCATGCCTGCCTGCCTCCCTCCCTCCCTCTTGCAGCCATGCCTGCCTGCCTCCCTCCCTCCCTCTTGCAGCCATGCCTGCCTGCCTCCCTCCCTCCCTCTTGCAGCCATGCCTGCCTGCCTCCCTCCCTCCCTCTTGCAGCCATGCCTGCCTGCCTCCCTCCCTCCCTCTTGCAGCCATGCCTGCCTGCCTCCCTCCCTCCCTCTTGCAGCCATGCCTGCCTGCCTCCCTCCCTCCCTCTTGCAGCCATGCCTGCCTGCCTCCCTCCCTCCCTCTTGCAGCCATGCCTGCCTGCCTCCCTCCCTCCCTCTTGCAGCCATGCCTGCCTGCCTCCCTCCCTCCCTCTTGCAGCCATGCCTGCCTGCCTCCCTCCCTCCCTCTTGCAGCCATGCCTGCCTGCCTCCCTCCCTCCCTCTTGCAGCCTCCACTTTTTTCTGGCCTCTACCTCCCTCTGGCCTCCCACCTCTTTTCGGCCTCCTTTTTTTTTCTGGCCTCTACTGTCCTCCGGCCTCCCACCCCTTTTAGGATACCACTGTTTTCTGGCCTTTATTTCACTTCCAGTCTCTCTTTTAGGTCTCTTGAAGCTTTTCTGCACTCTTTTTAGTGGTGCCTTGATGTTCTCTTCGAAGAATTGAATCGATGGAAGAATTTGAATCTACTGATGGCTTCATCTCTCTCTCTCTTCTTCACTCTTCCTGTTGTTTCTCAGGCTCCAACTCTCTGTACTTCTGTCTGTTGCTCTTGTTGGTTCCAGGCCAGCATCCTACACCCTGTCTCTCTTTCTTCCACAGTTGTGTCCTGCTCTCTGGCTCCCTGTTGCTCAAGTGTCTTCTAGATGTCTTCCTGAATGCCACCCTCTTGCAGCCATGCCTGCCTCACTCCCTCTTCCCACAGCTCATTTCCCTCTGTCTTTGTAGTCTCCACTCATCGTTATCTCTCTTCCTGTCTTGCTCCCTGACCCTCTTTTTCTTCCAACGTGCGCCTGCAGGTCTCCCCCTTCCTTTTCTAGTGATTTCACCATCTCTAATTCCATTACGGCCTCTCATCCCTTTTTGGCTTCCCAGCCTTTTTCAAACACTAATGTCCATCAGACCGTGCACCACCATCCAGCATCCCCTTTTTCCTGGCAGGTAGTTGCCCTGTGGTGTCTATGCCTCCACTTTCCTGCAGCCTGCCAGTCATTTTGCTCCTTCCACTCCATTTTGGCCTCCACTTTTTCCAGCCTTTCACTTACCGCAAGTCTGCCTCCCTCTTGCAGCCATGCCTGCCTGCCTCACTTTCTCACTCTTGCAGCCATGCCTGCCTGCCTCACTTTCTCACTCTTGCAGCCATGCCTGCCTGCCTCACTTTCTCACTCTTGCAGCCATGCCTGCCTGCCTCACTTTCTCACTCTTGCAGCCATGCCTGCCTGCCTCACTTTCTCACTCTTGCAGCCATGCCTGCCTGCCTCACTTTCTCACTCTTGCAGCCATGCCTGCCTGCCTCACTTTCTCACTCTTGCAGCCATGCCTGCCTCCCTCCACCATTCTGGCAGCCTGCATGCATTCCTACCTCTTGCTGAATACCTGCCTGCCTGCCTCCCTCCCTCCCTGTTGCAGCCTGCCTGCCTCACTCCCTACCTCATGCAGCCTACCTACCTCAATCCCTCCCTCTTGCATCCTGCCTAACTCACGCCTTCTCTCTTGCAGCCAAGTCTGCCTGCCTGCCTGACTCCCTCTTGCAGCCTGTTTTCCTGCCTGACTCCCTCACTATTGCAGCCTTCCTGTCTTCCTCCCTCTTGCAGCCATGCCTGCGTCACTCTCTCTTGCTACCTGCCTGCCTCCCCCTTTCAGCCTGCCTGCCTCCCTCCCTCCCTCTTGCAGCCACGCCTACCTCCCTCCCTCCCTCTTGCAGCCACGCCTACCTCCCTCCCTCCCTCTTGCAGCCACGCCCGCCTACCTCCCTCCCATCCTCTTGCAGCCATGCCTGTCTGCCTGCCTCCCTCCCTCTTGCAGCCATGCCTCCCTCCCTCTCTCTCGGTGAATGCCTGCCTGCCGGGCTCCCTCCCTCTTGAGCCATTCCTGCCGGGCTCCCTCCCTCTTGCAGCCATTCCTGCCGGGCTCCCTCCCTCCCTCTTGCAGCCACGCCTGCCTGCCTGCCTCCCTCCCTCCCTCTTGCAGCCACGCCTGCCTGCCTGCCTCCCTCCCTCCCTCTTGCAGCCACGCCTGCCTGCCTGCCTCCCTCCCTCCCTCTTGCAGCCATGCCTGCCTGCCTGCCTCCCTCCCTCCCTCTTGCAGCCACGCCTGCCTGCCTGCCTCCCTCCCTCCCTCTTGCAGCCACGCCTGCCTGCCTGCCTCCCTCCCTCCCTCTTGCAGCCATGCCTGCCTGCCTCCCTCCCTCCCTCTTGCAGCCACGCCTGCCTGCCTCCCTCCCTCTTGCAGCCACGCCTGCCTGCCTCCCTCCCTCTTGCAGCCACGCCTGCCTGCCTCCCTCCCTCTTGCAGCCACGCCTGCCTGCCTCCCTCCCTCTTGCAGCCACGCCTGCCTGCCTCCCTCCCTCTTGCAGCCACGCCTGCCTGCCACCTTCCCTCTTGCAGCCTCCACTTTTTTCTAGTCTCTACCTCTCCCTGGCCTCCCACACCCTGTCAGCCTCCCACCTATTTTCGGCCTCCTTTTTTTTCTGGCCTCTACTGCCCTCTAGCCTCCCACCTCTTTTTCGGCCTCCCACCCCTTTTTGGATACCACAGTTTTCTGGCCCTTATTTCACTTCCAGTCTCTCTTTTAGGTCTCTTGCAGCTTTTCTGCACTCTTTTTAGTGGTGCCTTGATGTTCTCTTTGAAGAATTGAATCAGTGGAAGAATTTGAATCTACTGATGGCTTCATCTCTCTCTCTCTTCTTCACTCTTCCTGTCATTTCTCAGGCTCCAACTCTCTGTACTTCTGTCTGTTGCTCTTGTTGCTTCCAGGCCAGTGTCCTACTCTCTGTCTCACTTCTGCAGTCGTCTCCTGCTCTCTGGCTTCCTGTTGCCTGCCTCTCTTCTACATGCCTCAATGCTGCCTCCTCTCTTTCCTGATCCCTCTGGCCTTTTCCCATCACTTGCTTGATGCTCTTTCTCCACCTCTCTGCCTCGGTGCTGTCTCTCTTCTCATCTCTCGGTTGCTAATGTCTTTTTCTCCATCACTGCCTCGCTGCCTGTCCCTTTTCTCTTTTTCTTGGTCCTCCATCCTCTCCCGAACATTTTGCCTGTAGAGATCCATACCCCTCTCTGTGGTGTTCTTTCCCGGTATAAACCAGTGCCCAGCTCCCTGTGCCGTTCTCTCCTGCTCTGGGGCCTTTTCCCTTTCACCTTGTAGCCTATCCCGATCCCTCTCCCTTTCTCCCTCTCTCGCTCTCTCACCCCTTCAATCCCTCTGCCTTCTTGACCGTCTCCTGCTCTCCCTCCTGCCCACCTTCCTTTCACCCCACGTTTAATTTCTCTCTTTCTCTCTTTCTAGTTTCCACCTATCATTATCTCTCTTTCTCCTTCTTGCTCCCTGACCCTGATTTTCTTTCACCATGCGCTGACAGGTCTCCTCCTTGGTTTTCTAGTGATTTCTCCATCCCTAATTCCCCCACAGGCTCTCACTCCTTTTTGGCTTCCCAGCCCCTTTCAAACTCTAATGCCCATCAGAATTCGCACCCCCTTCCGGCATCTACTTTTTCCTGGCCTATGTTTGCCCTGTGGCCTCCCACCACATTTCAGGGCCCCCTGAAATACTGCCCCCAAAAGAGTCTCCCGAAAAATCCTGAATGCAGAGCTGTGTGGCACAGCGAGTGCTGTGCTGTTCTCCTGAGCACTGACCTGTGCGGTGCAGGCGGTGCCGGGCTGTTCTGCAGTGCCGGAGCCGTGCAGTACGATGAGTGCTGCGCTATTGTTTGGTACCTGGGCCTACCCAGAGCTGTTAGAGATAATCGCATAGCCACTGTCAAAAAAGATGGATCGCAACTGTTGCCATAATATCGATGAAGAAATCCTGAACCTTAGACGAACTTTGCTTCATTATAATACCAAAACACACCTCCTGGTGGAAGGCTGCCCGCTTCTACCCGACTGGTGGGTGGTGGGCGATGGGCGGCTGCTCACCCTCCTGCCCCTGCTGCGGCTCCAGCACCTGGTAGGGATGGGGGCCATGTGGGGCACGGGGGGGTGGCCATGGGCCGGGCGCTGTGGGTCACTATTAGGTGCCCTGGTGTTGGTGCCGTGGGTTGCTTTGGGTCACTGTGTGTCCCTGGGGTGGGTGCTGTGGGTCACTGTGTGTCCCTGGGGTGGGTGCTGTGGGTCATTGTGGGTCTCCATGGGTCACTGTTAAGTGCCCTGGGGTGGGTGCCATGGGTTGCTGTGGGTCACTGTGTGTCCCTGGGGTGGGTGCTGTGGGTCACTGTAGGTCCCTGGGGCAGGTGGGCTCTGTGTCGCTGTGGGTCTCCATGGGTCACTGTAGGTTCCTAGAGTGGGTGATGAGGGTCACTGTGGGTCCATGGGGCAGGTGCTGTGGATCACCGTCGGTCACTGTGGGTCACTGCGGGTCCCTGGGGCAGGTGCTGTGGGTCACTGTGGGTTCCTGGGGGGTGTTATAAATGATCGCATCCAAATTTAGTCATAAACAAAATTTCCAATTTTTTAAATAAACAAAGATAAGCAAAACCAGCGCTGGACCGGGAGTCCCTGCTCTACCTGGCCCGTGCCGACCGGTTTCCCTCCTCAGTATTTATTCTCTCTCTCCTCATACATATTTATACCCTTTAATACATACTCATAGGATTGCCAGGAAAAGGGTGTGTTTCTGGAGATCTTTCTCCCGCATGCTCTCTTTGTCTGTTGGGGTATTTTTTGCCCCTCTCTGGTGGTTGTGGGATGAATCCCCGGCCTGCCCTTTTGGTGACCCCGAACTTCGCGCATGCGTCTTACAGACAACTTCTTCTTGGGCCGGGTAACTGTAAACAGCCTGAACAGAACTGGTTGGACCGGCCCGTTAGAACACGGCGTCAGGATGGCTTTGTAAAAACCAAAGAGAGCTCTTTAGACATTACATCACCCTGCCCCCTCAAACCTGCAGTTATACAACAACACTTCAGTCAAAAATACATGTAAAAAGAGCAGGATTTTAAACTTATTCTACACCGTGCAGAACCATATGCTGAGGTGCGTGAAAATGGACTAAAAAGTCCTAACATTCTTGTATAACACGAATCATGTAAACTTATTTCACACCTCACATCCTCCCCCATATTCCCTCCTGCCCCCCATATTCCCTCCTGTCCCCCATGTCCCCCCCTACATCCCTCCTGCCCCCCCAAATCCTGTCCTGCCTCCTGGATCCCCCCTACAACCCCATCCTGCCCCCCCACATCCCCCCTGCGCACCATAACCCCCCATACCCCCTTCCTGCCCTCCCCACCCTATCCTGCCCCCCCACAACCCCTC
Source organism: Athene noctua (assembly GCF_965140245.1). NCBI lineage: Eukaryota > Metazoa > Chordata > Aves > Strigiformes > Strigidae > Athene > Athene noctua. The sequence goes on along the minus strand of NC_134068.1, from coordinate 2,127,591 downwards.
CTGCCCCCCATTTCCGCCCACACATACCCCTGCCCCCCATATACCCCCACACACCCCCTGCCCCCCATATCCCCCCATCCCATCCTGCTCCCCACACTCCCCTCTGCCCCCCCACATCCTCCCCACACCCCCCTCCTGCCCTCCCCATCCCATCCTACCCCCCCGCGCCCCCATACCGACGAATCTGCGGGCGGCGGCGGGGTCGTGCCGCCGGTGCCAGCCGTGGGGCCAGCCCATCAGCACGGCGTTGGGGCGCAGGGCCCCCAGCCCGCAGCCCTGCACCAGCGCCGCCAGCCCCGGCCCCCGGCCCGCCCCACCAGCACATGCACGAAGCACCCCCCCCGCCCCCCGCCAGCCCTGCCCGCAGCGCCTGGGGGGACGGAGGGGATCAGGGGGTGTCCCCGCGCAGGGGGCAGTCCCCGTGTGCCCCCCGACCCGCCAGCCCCAGGGACACGGTTCTAGAGGGACCCAGCCCCATCATATTCCATAAGGACCAGGGGGGCCGGGCAGCCCCGCAGGGACCCCCAACCCCACAGTCACCCCACCCCTACAGCCCCCAATCCCCTACAGGTGCCCCTACAGCCCCCCCATCCTCTATAGGCCCGCCACACACCCCAGGGCCTATAGGTGCCCTGCCCCAAGGACCCACAGTGACCCTAACCCAAACCCTAGGTCCTACCCTAAACCTAACCCTAAATCCACCCTAATCTTAATCCTAAACCTAGCCCTAACCCTAATCCTAACACTAACAATAATTTTGCCCTAAACCTAAACCTTACCCTAAACCTAACCCTAAGCCTAACCCTACTTGCACCCTAACACTAACCCTAAACCTAGAACTAACCCTAAACCTAGGCCCTAAACCTAACCCTTACACTAATTTCACCCTAACCCTAAACCTTACCCTAATACTAATACTAAACCTAGGCCCAAACCCTAACTGCACCCTAACCTAACCCTAACCCTAAACGTAACCCTAACGCTAGGGCCTAACCCTAAACCTATCCCTAAGCCTAAAAGTAATTGCACCCTAACCCTAAACCTAATCCTAACCCTAATGCCACCCTGACCCTAATCCTAAACCTAACCCTAAGCCTAACCCTAAATGCACCCTAACCCTAATACTAAACCTAGCCCTAAACCTAGGCCCTAAGCCTAACCCTAAATGCACCCTAACCCTAATACTAAACCTAGCCCTAAACCTAGGCCCTATCCCTAACACTAATTTCACCTTAACCCTAACCCTAGGTCCTAACCCTAAAACAAACCCTAAGCCTAACACTAATTGCATCCTAACCCTAATACTAAACCTAACCCTAATCCTAACCGTAACCCTAGGCCCTACCTCTAACCCTAATTGCAGCCTAACCCTAACCGTAAACATAGGGTCTAAACCTAACCATAATCCTAACCCTAACACAAATTTCACCCTAACCCTACACTTTACCCTAATCCTAACCCTAATCCTAACCCTTACACTAATTTCACCCTAACCCTAAACCTGATCCTAACCCTTATTGCACTCTAACCCTAATCCTAACCCTAACACTAATTTCACCCTAACCCTAAACCTTAGCCTAACCCTAATTGCACCCTAACCCTAAACCTAGGCCCTAACCCTAACACTAATTTCACCCTAACCCTAAACCTTAGCCTAAACGTAACCCTAACCCTAGGACCTAACCCTAACCCTATCCCTAATGGCACACTAACCCTAAACCTATCCCTAACCCTAGGACCTAACCCTAACCTTAATTGCACACTAACCCTAAACCTAACCTAACCCTAATCCTAGGCCCTAAACCTAATCCTAACCCTAAACCTAACCCTAACCCTAGGCCCTAACGCTAACCCTAATTTCACCCTAACCCTAACGGCACCCTAACCCTAACCCAAACCCTAAACCTAATTGCACCCTAACCCTAGGTCTTAACCCTAACCCTAAACTTTACCCTAATTTCACCCTAACCCTAATACTAGCCCTAACCCTAATTTCAGCCTAACCCTAACTCTAAACCTAACCCTAACCATAACCCTAAACCTAGGCCCTAAGCCTAACCCCTCACCCTAATCCTAACCCTAACCCTAACTGTGAGAGACGAGCAACCAGGCCTGTGAGAAACTGAGACAAACAACCTGGGAAAGCAAAAGTTGAGGCTGATTGAAGAAATGCCTCAAACGCTCCCAAGACAAAGCTCTGAGTCCCAGGGTGCATTCTGTGGAGGCCGAAGCTGATAACGCCGCCCGATGTAACTGGGGGAGAGAGCCCTGTGGGGACGGGACGGTTCTCCTCTGGGGCACCTGGGCAAATTTCAAGGGCCATGTGTCCGGTGAATGAACTTTGCTTCGTTATCCACGAAATGCACATTAAAGTTAACACCCCTCAATATGCTAACGAGGGCTGTCTTGATCATGCTAATTACATCACCCCGTGAAACACCTTACCCCTCCCTGTACATGGGGATACATAGCTATGTGGGTCGACCTAGGGGACGACCCAAGGAAAGTGGGTATAAATCAAAGGGGGGAAGAAAGGGCTCACTGCCCCTCTCCCTGCCCCCCCCGGCTGTCTGGAGAAAGCAGTGAAGCGAAGAAGACGGATGCCAGCGAAAAAGACGGCCGCCTCCTGGAACCCTCGCCGGCGGGATCGGCGCGGGAACCCAGACTGGTGATCTGTATTTCCCCGTTCCCTCTATCTCCCTCTTTTCCTTTTTCTATTAAGAAATGCAAGACATATTATATTGCTCACCACAACTTGCTATATACTTAGCCAATTATCGTCTGTTCAATTAGTCCATTATAGGTAGTTAATAAATGCTTGAACTTGGAGACTTGTTGTCCGCTCCAATTGGGGATTTGCGAATCTGAGTCGCTTGTCCCCCTCGTCTGAGCGGGACGTGACAAAGAGGGATGTATGGGGCCCGCTCAGCAGTTACCGCAGCTCACAGCACTGCCGGGAGGATTTGACAGGTCAGACTCTTCCTTCTCCCTTCCTCTCCTATAGCTCCAGTTGCCTGGATGCCCTCCACTTAAAAGAATATGTAGGTGTCTCACAGCTCTGAGATGAAGCCTGCTAGACATGGAACCTCACACACTATGTGCAGAAGTAGGGCAGAGGGAAGAGAGGAAACTGGTAAGCGAGGAGCAGAACAGATCTGTTGAGAGATAAATAGATTTAGAACAGCGATACAAAAGGTACAGGACAAGCTGGAGTGGTTGAGGAAATAAGAGACAGGAAAATACGCACTGTCTGGAAAACTAGAGGGAGAGATAAAAACCATGGCCGGGCTGTAGGATGTGAAAAAAGCCAGAGAGCAAAAAACAAGAAGAAACAGGACATGGAACTGGACAGAGTGATGTAGCAAGAAACAATGGGACAGGCAGTGGTATGGAGTTCTATAGGCAAAATGTTTGGGAGAGGATGGAGGACCAAGAGAAAAGGGACAGGCAGCGAGGCAGTGATGGAGAAAGAAACAGTAGCAACTGAGAGATGAGAAGAGGGACAGGTCCAAGGCAGAGAGGTGGAGAAAGGCAATCAAGCCAGCGATGGGAATAGGCCAGAGGGATCAGGAAAGAGAGGAGGCAGCACTGAGGCATCTAGAAGAGAGGTGAGCAACAGGGAGCCAGAGAGCAGGTGACGACTGCGGTAGAGAGACAGGGAGTAGGATGCTGGCCTGGAACCAACAAGAGCAACAGAGAGAAAGACAGAGAGGTGGAGCATGAGAAAAGACAGGAACGGAGAACAGCTGTGAACTGATACCATTAGACCGTCCATCTCCAAAAACCACACCACTTGATGATGTGGTTTGATGTGTTCCATAATTAGGAGGGACATCTGGCCAGCTGCACCACCTGAGAGAGATGCCGCTGAACTGCCAAGGAACCGTGCCACTGAAAGTGAGACAGAAAGGAAGTACTTCAGGGCACCCCAACAACGTGTCAGGAAAAAACCCTGTAACATTCTGTTAGCTCTCTTTTTAAACACTTAGAATGAACGGCTAACTGCTTAAATACACATAACAAATTATATGCTGTAGCTATTTGGCAGTTACCGTTTAAACAATGCAAGTCAACTTGTAAATTATACCGTTTCAATTTTTTTTAAGTTTCATTTATTACAGAAAAATCAGAGAGAAAACATCCCCCATATGGTTTCACTTGTGGGGAAAAAAAAAAATCAAGTCTCCAGTGCTGCAATGCATAAGGCTACCAAAAAGGACTGGTAGATTTGCTAATGGTTTTGGGTGTGCTGCAGGGAAACATGTTTTTATGGCATCTCAACTCTTACAACTAAGAACCCAAAGACTGGCAACGCCAGCAACTTTGGGAAAATGTGCCGCGCTTGGGTCTTTTGGAAGGAACTTTTTTTTTTTTTTTAAGACAGTGAAAATTCTTATTGCTATGACTTCTACCCCGAAGTAGGTGATCTCGGAATATCCACTCTGATGGAAAGTTCATAAAATGAAACTCTGAATGAGAAAGATTTCCATTTTGGAAAGTCTCTTTCCAGCTGAAGTTAAAGTTACACACTGCAAGGCAGTGGTCCCTGATCATCAATTCAGCTGTCAGAGGGCCGGGAGTCTGAATCCAATTCCAAAGGGTGCCTGCATGGCACCTGCAAAATCGAAGAGAAAGTCTTAACTGAGCTGCCACGTGATTCTCTCTCTGCATTAAAACCCTGATCTGCCTGACAAACGCCTCGCGTTCTCGGCCTCTCACCGGCACGTGGCCTTGCCCCTCCGAGCCTGCCTGTGGCACCTACAAAATCCAAAGCGAGAGACACGTGCTGAGACACTGCCTGAACGTGCAGCCTGCCCGCACCGATTGGCATCTCCCGCGCCGTTACGTCGGCCGCTCGCCCGCCCGCCTCTGCTGTGTACAGGTCACCCCGGTGAGGCGCAGGTGCCGCCTGTAAGATGCAGACAACGGGGGACGCTTCAAACTTCACCAGCAAAACGGCACCTGAGAAATAACTGCGGCTTCAGCCCACTCGGGCTCACCTTGCCCGAGCCAGCTCCGGTGGCTTCGCACGCAGCTTTCCATCTTCAAAATAAAACCCAAACCAAAACCTGCAAGCCGGTCGCGTAGGCACCGGTCACTTCTTCCCTCTGAGACCATGCGCTGACCCGCTTCTGGCGGCGCTCCGCTCCCTGCCTCTGTCTGTCTGCAGCCGAGAAAAATTTTTAAACGAGTCAGCTGGGTGCTGAGTGACAGCTTAACGGTTCCGGAGGCCTCGACTGCACCGAGGAGCTGCAGCCTGACGCTAAAAACCACAAAACCACTACAGCATCAAGGTGGCGCCTGTGGGCGTGACCTATCGCTAGGGGCGGGGCCTGTAGCTAGGGGCGGGGCCTCTCGCCCACCCGGGCGGTTGCTAGGGGCGGGCCAGAGCCCGAGAGGGGGAGTAGCCGGTTGCTACGGGCCGGGCGTGCTTCCGGCGGGGCGGCGGTTGACCCGGAAGCGCTGCTGGCGGCGGCCGGTGACCCGGAAGCGCTGCGCGGGGCGGGGCTGCGGCGGATGATGGCGGCGGAGGAGCCTCAGCAGAAGCCGGAGCCTCTCGGCGGCGACGCGGACGGTATCGACGGGCGTCGGCCGGGACCCCCCCCGAGGCCGCCCCCCCGGGCCTCTCCCTGCGTGCCGGCACCCCCCGGGTACCCCCGGACAGGGTCCCCTCCCCGCGCTGAGGCTCGATTCCTGCCCATAGGGCCTCCAATACCCCTATAGCCCTCCCCTTCCCCCGCAGCGCCCCATGGTTACCCGGTACCCCTAAAGCCCCCCATAGCACCCCAGTGCACCCATGGTCTCCCCCATAACGCCCCCATAGCCCCCTCCACACCCTGATACCCCTGTAGAGCTTCCTGCAGCACCCAATACCTCCTATAGGCCCCCCGCAGCACCCCAGTCATCTCCTATAGCACCCTAATACCACTATAGTTCCCCCCAGTGCCCCAGTACCACCCTATAGGTCCCTATATGTTGGGTGGCCCCCAACATTGCCACAGTCTCCCCCTGACACCCCAGTCCCCCCCAGACAGAGCCAGGGTCCTGCCACTCCCCAACCCCTCTCACAGGATCCATTTTGGGGGTGCCCACCTCACCCCACTTCCCCCAAACAACCATGGGGGGCCCTTATGATATCGGGGACCCCCCCTGAACCCCAATATCCCCTTCCAAAGGTGTGAACTGCCTGGCCTACGATGAGGCCATCATGGCACAGCAGGACAGGATCCAGCAAGAGGTGAGAAACATAGACACCCCCCAAGAAAACCTCCTTGTGGAGGAGGTCCCCAGATTGCTTCCCTCCACCTTATGGGGTTCCCCCCAATCCTGACCCCTCCCTCGGGGCACAGATCGCGGTGCAGAACCCGCTGGTGTCGGAGCGGCTGGAGCTGGCAGTTCTGTACAAGGAGTATGCTGAAGATGACCACATCTACCAGCAGAAGATCAAGGTGGGCACCAGCGTGCAACTGGGAGCCTTTAAAAGGATGCCAGTGTGGCCCTGGGAGGCTTTAAAGGGTCCCAGTTTGGGACTGGGAGTACCTTTAAGGCACCACTATGATACTGGGAGCAGCTCTGGGATACCGATATGGCACTGGGAGCCTTAAAGGGCACCATGTCTGCTGGAGCGTATCTGTGCCCCCGAGGTGTCCCCATGTCCCCCCCATCTGACCGTGTCCCCCCAGGACCTGCTCCAGAAGTATTCCTACATCCGGAAGACGCGGCCGGACGGGAACTGCTTCTACCGAGCCTTCGGCTTTGCCCACCTGGAGGCTCTGCTGGAGGACGGGCAGGAGCTGCAGCGGTGCGCCGTGGCCGGGACCCCTCGTGCACCCGCTGCCCCCGCCCGGGTCCCCTGGGTCCCCTCTCTGGGTGCCTGAGGCCCTCGGGTGTGCCCACCCCCCAGGTGCCCCTTGCCCCCTCCCAACCCCTGGCTGCCTGAGTCCACCCCCTGGGATGCCTGGGCGTCTTCTCCATGCCCCCGGGGTCCCCCTTGTCCCCGCCTGATCCACGGATGTCTGCGTGCCCCCCCCCCCCCCCCCCCAAGCCCCCGGGGCCCCTCTTGTCCTCATCCAACCCACAGATGCCTGCGTGTCCCCTCTGAGCCCCCGGGGTCCCCCTTCCCCTGTCCCTGTCCCTGCCTGGATGCCTGAGTCCCCCTCCAGATGCCCGGGTCCCCCCCCAGGTTCAAGGAGGTCTCCGCCCGCAGCAAGGAGGAGCTGGTGGCACAAGGGTTCACCGAGTTCACCATCGAGGACTTCCACAACACGGTGGGGACACAGGGACGGGACTCGGGGGGCGTGGTATGGGGGGGCAGGGGACACGGGGGCGTGGGGAGACGTGATCCCGTGACGCTGCACGTGGCCCTGTGAGGGCACAGGTAACCCCACGGGTACCCTGACACGCATGTTCCCGGCAGTTCATGGAGCTCATCGAGCGGGTGGAGCGCCGCGTGCCGCTGCCGGAGCTGCTGGCGGCCTTCAACGAGCCCAGCACTTCCGACTACCTGGTGGTCTACCTGCGCCTGCTGACCTCCGGCTGCCTCCAGCGCCACCGCCGCTTCTTCGAGCAGTTCCTGGAGGGCGGCCGCAGCATCAAGGAGTTCTGCCAGCAGGTCGGGACCTCCTCACACAGGCCACGTGCAGTCTCCCAGCACCCTTACGCGGCTTTGGGTGGCCCTTGTGTGGCATCGCGCGGCCTGACACAGGTCACGCGACGCTTTCTGGAGCCCCTGCGTAGCTTCGCGGGGTCCTTGCAAGGTCTCCTGTGTGGTGTCTTGCAGCTTTGCACGGATTTGCATGGCCTCAGGCGGGCATTGCATGGGCCTCACGCTGCCTCCCAGCACCCTCACGCAGCTTCATGGGGTCCTGCACGGTCTCTCGTGGCCCTTGCATGGCATCATTTGGCCTTGCACGGCCTGCGATGGCCCTTGCGCAGACATGCGCACCCTCATGCTGCTGTGGCACGGCTTTGCACGACCTCACCTGTCTTCCAGTGGCCCTTGCGCAGTCCTCGCACAGGCTTGCACTGCTCTTGCACAGCTTTGCACAGCCTTTTACAGCCTCCGGTTGCCCCCACAATGCTCACCCAGCCTTGCACGGCCCTCGCACGCCCTTATGCAGCCTCCGGTCATCCGCGCGCGTCTCCCGCAGCTTTGTGTGGCCTCACGCTGCCCTTGCGCAGCCTCCGAGTGCCCTTGCACGCCCCCGCTGCCTTCTCGGGCCCTTCGCGTGCCCCCTCACCCCCTTCTCCCCTTACAGGAGGTGGAACCAATGTGCAAGGAGAGCGACCACATCCACATCATTGCCCTTGCACGAGCCTTGCACGTCTCCATCCTGGTGGAATACATGGACCGGGGGGAGGGCGGTGCCACCAACCCCCACGTCTTCCCTGAGGGCTCCCAGCCCCGCGTCTGCCTCCTCTACCGCCCCGGCCACTACGACATCCTCTACAAGTGAGCTCTTGCCTCGCACGAGGCCTCGCACGAGGCTGGCAGCACCTCACACAGGCCCGGTGCAGCTTCCCGAGGTCGTGCTGGGGCTTTGCACAGGGCCTGAAGGTGCCTCGTGTGTCCTCGCGCAGCCTCGTGCGACCTCACGCTGCCTCGTGCAACCCTTGCACAGGCCTCACGTGGATCCTGTGGGCCCTCGTGCAACCCTTGCACGAGCGCTCGTGCGGCCTCGCACGTGCCCTCCCTCCTCCGCCCCCCCAAATAAAGATGCGGCCCCACTCGCTGTGCACATTTATTTAGGGGGGAGGGCGATGTGGAGAGGACCCGGGCGTTAAGGGTTGGGCTCTTGGGGGGTGGAAGGTGAGAGATGGGTCTGGGGGGCACCTGAGAGGCTGGGAGGGGATGGTTGGGGGCAGGGGGGCAGTTGGGGGTCTGAGCGGTCAGATGGAGGTTGGGAAGGACGTTGGGGGACAGTTGAGGACCGGGGGGCACGTGAGACCGCTTTAAAGGGCACTTGGGGTCTGGAGGGGCATTTGGGGCCCGGTCGGGAGCAGTTGGTGGGGGAATTGGGGGGTGGGGGAAGCAGTTGAGACCCACTCAGGGGACAGTTGAGGGTCTGGGGGGGCACCTGGGGCTTGTTGGGGCACTGGGACACCCAGAGGCAGTTGAGGGATGGGGGGGCAGCAGCCAGTGGGCTGGGGCCTCATCTTGCCCCAGGAAGCTGCAGAGCGTGACCCACTCCTCCCTCCCACCGTGTGCATATGCAGCACGTCCTGGGACACACACACCCCCCTCCGACCCACAACTGCCCCCCCTAGGACCCCAAACTGCCCCTGCGGACCCTGACCCACACCCAGGGGCCCCAAAATTTCCCTTGGCGCCCCCAAGCACCCCACTGTCCCCCTCCACCGCTTGCCGAAGGCACAAGTGCCTGCGGGGGGGACACACACACACACCCCCCTCATGTGAGGGAGGGGCCCTTTTAGTGCGATGGGTGCCCCTGTTCTCATGCGAGCCCAGTCCTCGTGCAAGTCTGTGCCCGTGCGATGGGGACGCACGCAATGGGGCGCCCCCGTGCGCAGCATATCTGGGGGCAGGGGGCACGAGGGCCCCACCCCGCGCTCCCCGGCCTCCCCCTGCCGGCACCAGCCCCGGTGAGCCCCCCTGTGCACCCCCGTGGTGTCCCGCGTGAGCGCTCGTGCAAGCTCTTGTGCAAGCGCCCGTGCAAGGCGCCATTGAGACTCCGTGCGCGCCCCCGTGATGCCCCAGGCGAGACCCCGTGCAAGCGCCGTGCGAGTGCCCCCCCCCCCCCCGCCGCGGGGACCCAGACGTCCTGGCGGGGAGGGGGCTCTTAGCCGCGACCTCCCTCCGGATTTACACCCCTCCGGACTCGGCTCCCTCCTCCGCGTTTACCCCCCCGCCCCCTCGGGCGCCTGGGTCCCCCCGCACTCCCGGGTCCCCGCGCACCGGGAGGCGGCGCTCCCCCCCCCTCCGCCGCCTTCCCACGCCCGCAGCCGCCGCCGCCAGCACCGGGCCCGACCGCGCCGGCCGGTACCGACCCCGGTAAGGGCCCCTCTTCCCCCTCGACCCACCCCCAGCCCCCGGGACCCCCCGACACCTCCTCCATCCCCCCCTGCATCCCCATCCCCCACACCCCCAGTACCCAGGGATGCTCCAGCCCGGGGGAGGGACCCAAGCAGCCGGGTGCTGGGCCCATCCCCCCACCCCGGTACCACCGGAGCGACCACCCCCCCACCCGGGGCCCCCCCAAATCCCCCGGACCCCGCTAGAGTCCCCAAAACCGACACCCCCCCCCCCCCCCCGGTACCCAGGGATGCTCCAGTCAGGGGGAGGGGCCCAGGCGTCCGGGATGGGGGAAGGGAAGGGACCCAGGTGTTGGGGGGCTGACCCCCCTCTCCATGAGACCCCCGCCTGCCCTCCCCACCCACCCCCAGACCCCCCGGAACCCAGGGGTGCTCCAGCCAGGGAGAGGGACTCAGGCATCCAGGGCGGACCCCGCTAGGCAGGAGGGGGGAGGGAAGGGACCCAGACGCCCGAGGGTCTCACCACCCCCCCCCCACCCCCCCACCCCCCCTCCACCATAGACCCCCCCCCCCGACTCCTCCAAACCTCCACCGAACCCCCAAAACCCCTCCAAGTCCCCCAACCCCCCGGGTACCCAGGGATGCTCCAGCTAGGGGGAGGGGCCCGGGCGTCTGGGGAAGCGACTCCCCCCCTCCATGAGACCTTCTCGGGGCCCTTAGAACCCCCCTGGCCTCACCAGCCCCCCCGAGCCCCCCAAATTCCCCCGTCCCCCCCCCCCCCCAGCACACAGGGGTGCTCCAGCTGGAGGGAAGATCCCAGGCATCCGGGGGGGCCGCAGGCATCCGGCGCTGACAGGGTGTTTAATGGCGGGGGGGGGGGGCTGAGATTGGGGGGCAACACCCGGACGCCTGTGTCCCCTCCTGGGGGATGGGTCACATGGGCCCTCGTGCGAGGCCCTCGTGAAAGGTCTGGGCTGATGCAAGGGCGACCCTGGGGCGTGAGGGTCCCAGGGGTGTCCCCTAACAAGCTCCACTAATTAGGGGTGGTTCATTAGCGGCGCTGGTAATTAGCACCCAGGGGAGGGGAGGGCGGAGGCCCGGACGCCTGTGTCCTGTCGGGTGTCGCACAAGGGCTCATGTCACACGAGGGCTCCCCTGGCTCACGACCCCTCCCTCCCCAAAGCGGCCCCCCCAGTGGGGGGGGGCCATGGAGCACTGGAGCCGGTAGCAGCGGCCTCACACGAGGACCCGTCGCACGAGGACCCATCGCACGAGGACCGGGGACGGTTGCAGGCAGGCAGCAGGCAGAGGACCCAGGTAGGGCCCTGCTCCGCACACCCCCCCCCCCCGTGCTGGGGAAAGTCTCGGGGGGGGCCCTGCCCCATACATGGGGTCTGTAGGGAGATCCTATGCCCAGATACCTGGGTCCCCGGGGGGGGGGGGGGGCGGCTTGGGGGGGTCCCTACCCTGTAGATAGCGTTGTGGGGGTACCGTGCCCATATGCCTGGGTCCCCTGTGATGGAGGGGGGGGGATGAAGGGTGCTGGGGAGGGGCCCTGGGGGGTCAGCAGGGGTTGTGCAGCACCCGGACACCTGGGGGAGGGGCTGGGGAGGGTCCCTGCCCTATACACAGTGCCAGTGGGGGTGCAGGACCCAGCTGCCCGGGTGCCCTGCCCCCACCCTTACTGCCTCCCCTCCCCACTACAGGACACCCCCGCCCCCCATGGCCCCCCCTCCCCCCCTCCTCCTCCTCCTCCTCCTCCCCCTCCCTCCCCCAACCTGGGCCCTGACAGCCTTCACCCTGGCCACCCTACGGGGGGGGGCACCCCCCCTTTCCCCTCCCCCCTCCTGACCATCCTCACTGCCATCACCGTCGTCACTGTCACCGTCGCTGCCTGTCCCGCCGTCTGCCGCTGTGCCGGCGGCCACGTCTACTGCAATGACCGGGGGCTGACGGCTGTTCCCGAGGGTCTCCCCGCCGGCGCTACCACCCTCTTCCTCCAAAACAACCGGATCGGCGACGCCGGCATCCCGGCGCGTTTAGGTCATTTATCGGCGCTGAAAGTTTTGTATCTCTACGCCAACGCCTTGGAGCAATTGCCGGCGTATTTGCCACCGGCGCTGCGGGAGCTGCACCTCCAGGAGAACAATGTCCGTGGGTTGTGCCGGCGGGCGCTGGCGCGGGCGCCGCTGCTGGAGCGCCTGCACCTGGACGACAACTCGGTCTCAGCCGCTGGCATCGAAGAAGACGCCTTCGCCGAAAATCGCCGCTTACGGTTGCTGTTCCTATCCCGGAATCACCTCAGCAGCGTCCCGCCGGGACTGCCGCCGGCGCTGGAGGAGCTGCGGCTGGACGACAACCGGATTCACACCATCCCCCTCCGCGCCTTCGAGGGTCTGCCGGCGCTGCGGCGCTTGGTGCTGGACGGGAACCTCTTGGCCAACCAGCGGATGGCGGACGACACCTTCAGCCGCTTGGTCAACCTCAGCGAGCTCTCGCTGGGGCGAAACGCGTTGGCCGCGCCGCCGGCCAACCTCCCCCGCGCTCGCCTTCGCCGCCTGTCCCTGGCCGCCAACGCCATCAGCCACGTCCCCGCCGGCGCCCTGGCGCGGATGCGGTCGCTGGAGCGGCTGGATTTGTCGGACAACAACCTGACGACGCTGCCGCGGGGGCTCTTCGACGACCTGGGCAGTCTGAGCCACCTGGGGCTGCGGAACAACCCCTGGTTTTGTGGCTGCAACTTGGCCTGGCTGCGGGACTGGCTGCGCCGGCGCGCGCCGCGGGGGCTCGAGGTCAAGGGGCTGCTGTGCCAGGCGCCGGCGCGGTTACGGGGGCTGGCGGTGGGGGACTTGAGGGGGGAGATGGATGCTTGTGACTCCCCTGCCGCGCCAGGCGTCGCGGCGGCGTCACCGGGGGCCGTGGCGGCATCGCCCGCTGTCATGGCGGCGTCCCCGGGCACCGCCGCGGTGGCGCCGGGGGGCCCAGTGTCGACAGGCGGTCTGTGGGTCCAAGCGGCACCCGGGGGGTCTCTGAGGGTCCGGTGGCCCCCGGCCCCCCCCGGCGCATCCTTACGGTTGAGTTGGTTACGGCCGGGGGGGGGGGCGGTGACGGAGACCTTGGTGCGGGGGGAGCGGGGGGAGTATGTGGTGACGGCGCTACAGCCACGCGCCGCTTACCGCGTCTGTCTGTCCGCCCTTGATCCCCCCGGCATCGCCGCCCCCCCGCTCTGCGCCCAGGCTCGCGCCGGCGGCGAGACCCTCCCCGTGTCACCGGGACCCCCCACGCCAAGGGATGCCCCCCCCATGCTACCCCCAGCAGCGGCGGTGGGGGGGGCAGCGGCGGCGGCAGCCGGAGTGGTCTTGGGGGTCTTGGGGGGGTGGTGGAGGAGGAGGAGGAGGGGAGGTGGGGGGGCTCCACCCCCACCCCCCAAAATCGGGGGAGGGGGGCTGCCCCTAAGACCCCTGCGGCCCCCCGAAGAGGGCAGCATCCGCACTGTCTTCCCCCCCCCTCCCCCGCCGCCACCCCCTCCCCCCCCGCTGCCCCCCCTCAGCGCTCGGGGGTACCGGGGGGGCGGGTGCCCCACGGCAGTGGTGGGGGAATGGGGTCCTGACGGCAGGGGGGTCCCTTCTTTCTGGGAGCCCCCCCCATGTTGGGGACCCCCCCTGGGGATACGGCGGGGGACCCCCCTGTTCTGAGGACATTTGGGGGGATCACCCTGGGGTTTTGGGGAGGAGGGCTTCCCCTGCCCTTCCCCCACTTCCCTTTTTGGGGCATTTTGGCTTTTTTTAAGGTGTTTTTTCGGCGCCGCTGCTTTTTGAGGGGAGAAAAGGCAGATTTGGGGCAGGAGTGGTTTTAGGGGAGAGGACACAGATGTTGGGGACCCCCACGACCCCCAAGAGGACCCAGGCATCCGGGACCCCCAGCGAGGACCCCGGCGTCGGGGACCCCCGAAGCAGACCAAGGCACCTGGGCCTGGACAAGAGACTGGGGGGGCCATGGGGGGGGGGTGCGGGGGCCCCGGGGGGGGGGGGGGCGATGACGACGACCCGGGCATCTGCCCCCCCCCCCCCCCCCCCCCCCCCCCCCGGGGCGGCTTCGGGGCGGGTCTGTGCGTATCAAAGTGCCCCCCCTCCCCCTCGCGAGGTGCCTTCCCCCCTCCCCCTGCCCCCAGCCGTTGGAATTGGGGGAAAAGGACCAAAATCAGGAAAAATCGACCCAGAAGGGCCGAGGGGCGCCCCCCACCCCCACCCCCCAATAAACCCAGCGGCTCCTTTTCCCACCGGCGCCTCTTTCCCGGACACCTGGGTGCCCCGGCAGCGAGCGGGGGGGCGCCCCGTGACACGGGGGGTCGGCGGGGACACAGGGGGCTCACGGGGGCACTGCTGGGGGGCCGGGGGGGGGCGGGTCGCGGTGCGGTGCCCTTGCACGAGGGTTTGCACGAGGACTCGCAAGAGGGCTCGGGTGGGGGGAGGGTGCTACAGGGGTGACGGGGGGGGGGGGGTGTCATGGGGGGTCCTGCCGGGGTCACGTCAAGGTCACGTCGTGCGGCACCTCCCCCAGCACACGCGAGGGGAGGGGGGGAGGGATCCGAGCCCCCCCCCCCCCCCCCGGCGGTCTCAGGGTCCCGGTGAAAGCTCCGCCCCCCGGTGCAAGCTCCGCCCCCGGTGCAAGCTCCGCCCCCGGAAGACACGTGCGGCGATGAGGAATCCGGGCCGACAGGGGGCGCGCTCCCTCCTGCGTCCCGCTTCCCCGCCCCTCCCGCCGTGATTGGCACCGCTCGCAGCCAATGGGAGAGGTGGAAAATTCCAGAAGGGAGACGGCGCTCCCTGCCAATTAGCGGCCAGCGCCGGCTGCCGTGGCCAGTCGGCGCGCAGAGGCGGGCGCTTCCGGCGGAGAGGCGGGGCTGGAGGGAGGACCACTTTCCCCGGCGCCAATGGGAAGGCGGGATTGCAGCCGTCGGCCAATGAACGTGCCCGCGGGGGCGGGCGGGCGGGAC
>NC_134068.1:2027921-2112402 GCF_965140245.1 Athene noctua | reverse complement strand
GCACCGCACCGCACCGCCATGGAGGAGGTGGGCGGGGGCCGGGGCCGGGGCCGGGGGGTGGCTGAGGGGTCCGGCGCGTCCTGGGGGTCCCGGAGGGGTTCCGAGAGGGGTTTGCGGCCCCGGGGAGGCAGCGCGGAGCTCCTGAGGGGGTTTGCGGCCCCGGGGCGGAGCTGGGGGGGCCCTGGGAGGGGATCGCGGGAGTCCCTGACGGGATCTGGGTGATTTCGAGGGGCCTGGGTGTCTCTGAGGGGTCGCGGGGGCTGGAGGCCCTGGAGGGAGGTGGAGAGCCAGGTCCAGGGGTTCCCTGTTGGAGTCTTGGAGTCCTGAGGGGGTTTGAGGTGACGGAGCGGGGCTGGAGGGGCTCCGAGGGTTTGGGGGGGAGGGTCGGGGGGCCCTTCAGGGGTCGGGGGGCCGTGAGGGGCCCGAGGGGAGCTGGAGGCCCCATCGGGAGGGTTCTGAGGGGGTTTGGGGTCCCGGAGCAGGGCGGGGGGTGTTGGGGCTCCCTGGGGCCTACCTTCATCTTCCTCATGTTCTCCTTTCCGTGCCCCCCTTTTTCCTTCTCTGGCCTGTTGTCTTTTCAATAACTTGTGCCCCCCACCCTCCTCTTGCACCTTCATCCCTCTTGCGCTCTTTCGCTTTACTCCCACGATATTCCTCCTTGCGCCTCTTTCCCTCTTTGCACTCCTTTGGTCCCCTCATGCCTCTAATCTTCCCTGCACCCTCCTTGTTCTCCTGACCTCTAATGCTCGTGCTCCCCCACTTTTCTCATCCTCTTTCTCAAACTTCACTGTTCCTCGTGCTCCTTCACTTTTTCCACATGTTCCTCCTCTTACACGTTCCTCTTACTTGCATCTTTCTCTGTGTGCCTCCCTGTCTTCTCTTCCTCTTCATTGCACTTTCCTCCTCCTCATGGCCCTTCATTTTCCTCCCACCTTCTTCTCTTGTTCTCACTCCTCTTTCTTGTCCTTACCTCACTCTCTCCCTTCTTCCAAACTTCTCCTTTCTTTATGCCTCTCCTCTTTCTCACACCCCTTCCTTGACCCTCCCATTCCTTGCACTTTTCCTCGCAACCCTTCTCTTTTTTTCTCACTCCCCTCTGTTCCTCGTGCCTTTCTCCTCTTTGTGCCCCTTTGTCTTCCTCGGGGCCCTTCCTCTCCCTCACCTCTTCCTTCTTCTCGTGCCCTTCCTCTTTTTCACACCTTCCTCCTCCTCATGGCCCTGAAACTTCCTTCTGCCTTTCTCCCCTGCCCTTCCTCGCCACCCCCTTCTCCTCCTCACCCCCTGTGCAGGCGCAGGAGCTGAAGGAGCGGGGGAACCGGGCGCTGGCGGCAGGGGACGTGGGGGGGGCCCTGCGCCATTACACGGCTGCCATCGCCCTGGACGGCCGCAACCACGTTCTCTTCAGCAACCGCTCGGCCGCCTACGCCCGTCAGGGCGACTACGCCCGCGCCCTGGCCGACGCCTGCCGCACCCTCGAGCTGCGCCCAGACTGGGCCAAGGTGGGTGGGGGGAGCCCCCGGGGTGCCCCCAGCTGCGGCGGCCCCAGGGTGCTCACCTTGCGTCCCCCCGCCCCAGGGGTACTCGCGCAAGGCGGCGGCGCTGGAGTTCCTGCATCGCTTCGAGGAGGCCAAGGCGGCGTACGAGGAGGGGCTGAAGCATGAACCGGGCAACGCACAGCTGAAGGAGGGGCTGAGGGGGGTGGAGGCGCGGCTGGCAGGTACGGGGGGGATTTGGGGGGTGGGGGAGCGGGTTGGGCCTGGGAAAGGGGGTGCCAAAGGGGATGTTCTTGTGAGGGGGTTTGGGCACCCTGAGAGGTTTTGGGGTCCCCAAAGAGGGTAGAAGAGGGTTTGGGGAGCTCCCTGACACCCCTTCTTGCTCCCCACCCAGAGCGGAAGCTGCTGAACCCCTTCAGTGTGCCGGACCTGTATGGGCGGCTGGAGGGGGACCCCCGAACCCAAGCGCTGCTGGGGGACCCTGAGTACCGGCGGCTGCTGGAGCAGCTGCGCAGCAACCCGTCGCAGCTGGGCACGTCAGTGAGGAGGGACAGGGACAGATTTGGGAGGGTCTAGGGGGCTGGGAGGCATTGGGACGGGGTGGGTGGTTTTGGGGCTGATTTTTGGGTGCTGGAAGGGCTATAGGGCAGGTTTGGGGGCGGGGGGGGTAGGGCAGTTGGTGGGTTGTTACCCCAGCGCTCTGTGCTGGTTTTGGGGTGCTGGGGGGTGTTGGGGCAATCTGGGAGTACCAAGTCCTCCTGCGGGGAAGGTGTACAGATTTTGGGGTGCAGCCCCCCCCAAACACCCCCTCTTACCCCTACAGGAAGCTGCAGGACCCCCGGGTGATGACAACCCTGAGCGTGCTGCTGGGGGTGGACCTGAGTGGGGCCGAAGAAGAGGAGGAGGCCCCTTCCCCCCCTCCCCCCCCCCTCCCCAGCCCCCTGCCCAGCCCCCTCCACCCCAGGAGCTCCCCGAAAACAAGAAGGAGGTGAGAGGGGGGGGTCCCCAAAACCCAGGAGGTGGGTCTGGGGAGGCACTTTGGGGTGACTGGTCCCCCAAACCCTGAGCGCAGTGGCAGAAGCCAGGCAACGCTGTGTACAAGGGAAAGGAGTTATCGGGGGGTGTAGGGAAGGTTTTGGGATGCATGGGGAGGTTGGGATGACCCGTCCCCCCCAACCCTAGGCGCAGCAGGAGAAGGAGCTGGGCAATGCTGCCTACAAGCGGAAGGAGTTCACCACCGCCCTGGCTCACTACACCCGCGCCGAGGAGCTGGACCCCACCAACATGACCTATGTCACCAACCAAGCAGGTGAGTGTCCCCCAGAACCCCCTGAGCCCCCCAGAATCCCCTAAAATCTGCCTGAATCCCCTTTCCTCGCCCCCCTACAGCTGTCTACTTCGAGACGGGCGACTACAACCGCTGCCGAGAGCTGTGTGAAAAAGCCATTGAGGTGGGGAGGGAGAACCGGGAGGACTACAGGCAGATTGCGAAGTGAGTGCAGCAGGATTTGGGGGTTGGAGAGAGCGTGTGCCCCCAGCCCCCCAGAACTCCCCCACACTCCAAAAATCCTCTCCCCAGGGCGTACGCTCGCATCGGGAACTCGTACCTGCGGGAGGAGCGGTACAAAGACGCTGTGAACTTCTACAATAAGTCACTAGCTGAGCATCGCACGCCTGACGTGCTCAAGAAGTGTCAGCAGGTGATTTGGGGGGACTTTGGGGGGGTCAGAAAATGGGGTGCGGTCCCCCCAGGTCCCCCCAAACCCTCAGTTTGGTGCAACAGGCAGAGAAGATCTTAAAGGAGCAGGAGCGGTTGGCGTACATTGACCCCAACCTGGCACTGGAGGAGAAGAATAAAGGCAACGAGTGTTTTCAGAGAGGTAAAGGGGGGGTCCTTGGGGGTGGTAGAAGGGGCCCCCTGAATCCTTGGTGACGCCCCCCCCCACTGTTGTGGCCCCCCAGGGGATTACCCCCAGGCCATGAAGCACTACAGCGAGGCCATTCGCCGCAACCCCCACGAGGCCCGGCTCTACAGCAACCGCGCCGCCTGCTACACCAAGCTGCTGGAGTTCCCTCTGGCCCTCAAGGTTTGGGGGGTCCTGGGGGGCTGGTTCGGGGGGTGCAGGGCACGGGGCCAGGGGAGCTGGTTGGGGATTTTGGGGCACCTCTGATCCCCCACTTTTCCCTCCAGGACTGCGAGGAGTGCATCCGCCTGGAGCCCTCCTTCAGTGAGTGCGGGGGCGGGGGTGTGCTCCCGGGGGGGCTGCTTTTGGGGTTCCCCCTGTCCCCCCCCCCCCGCTCTGCCTGTCCCTCCTGCCTGTCCCTCTGCCCGCAGTCAAGGGCTACACCCGGAAGGCGGCGGCGCTGGAGGCCATGAAGGACTACAGCAAGGCCATGGATGTCTATCAGCGTGCCCTTGACCTCGACGCCAGCTGTAAGGTAAGGGTGAGGCCCTGCCACCCCCCACCCCACCGCCGCCCTCCCTGACCCATCACTGCCCCCCAGGAGGCGGCCGAGGGCTACCAGCGGTGCCTGCTGGCACAGTACAACAGGCAGGACACGCCTGAGGAGGTGAAGCGCCGCGCCATGGCCGACCCCGAGGTGCAGCAGATCATGAGCGACCCCGCCATGCGCCTCATCCTCGAGCAGATGCAGAAGGACCCCCAGGCCCTCAGCGAGTGAGTGTCCCCGGGGCGCCGCCGCCTGCTGCCACTCGCCACGCCTGTGGGAGGGTGCCCGGAGCCCTCCTGGGGCTGGCGGGGGCTTCTTGGGGTGTCCCCAGGATGTTAACACCTACCCCACGGTGCTCCCTGAGCCTTCAGGGGGACACCCCGAGCCCTCCTGGGGCTGGTGGGTGCTCCTTGAGGTATCGCTGGGTGTCCCCAGGATCTTGCCCAGTGTCCCCAAGGTGTCACGGGCTGCTTCTGGCCACCCAGTGGCACTTGCCAAATCTTCAAGGGAGCTGGCATGGTGTTCTTGGGGTGTCACCAAGTGTCCCCACTTGCCCCCAGGGTGTCACTGGTGGTTCCCAGGTGTCCCTGAGGTGTTGTGGGGTGTTAACAGCCCCCCCCAGCGTTCACTGAGTCTTCACGGGGACACCTGCAGCCCTCATGGAGAGGGCGGGTCCCTGGGATGTCACCAGCTGTTCCCAAGGTGTCACAGGGTGTTACTGGCCCCCTCACGGCGCTCGCTCAGTCCTCAAAGGATGCCCAGAGCCCTGTGACCTGCCAGGGGCTGTCACAGGGTGTCCCCAACATGTCGCAGGCAGTTGGAAGGTGTCCCTGATGTAATGGGGTGTCACAGAGTGTCCCTGACAGGACAGGGAGGGCTTCTGGTGCCCTGCGATATGTGTGTGTGTGTTCCTGACGTGTCACGGGGTCCCCTGACACAGTGTGAGGTGTCACAGAAGGTGTCAGGGGGTGTCCCCAGGGCTATCCCAGGCCACCCCTCAGCCCCCCACTTTGTCCCTCTGCCTGTCCTGGTGTCTGCTGCAGCACTGGGGGTCCCTGTACCCACTGTTGGGGGGGAGGTGGCACTTGCTCTGCGTCCCCCCTGACCCCCGTGTCCCCCCCAGGCACCTGAAGAACCCCGTCATCGCCCAGAAGATCCAGAAGCTGATGGACGTGGGGCTGATCGCCATCCGGTGACGTCACCCCCCCGTCCCCCCCCCCGGGGACCCCCTGACCCCCTGGGGACACGAGGGGGGGGTTCCCGGGGGGGTTGGGGGGTTCAGCCCCTCCCACCTCCCCCATCTTGTGTCGGTTGTGGGGTGCCGCGACCCCCAATAAAGAGCGGAGCAGTTGCCATGCGCAGCCTGTCTGGGGAAGGGGGGGGAGAGGGGGGGCCCGCACGCCTGCGTCCCCTGCAGGGCTTGGTGAGGCAGTTGTGGGGCGTGGGAAATGGGGGGGCCCAAACAGCTGGGTCCCCTCTGAGGACAGTTATGGGGGCCCAACTTTGGGGTCCCCCTCGGGACAGGGAAATGGGGGCCCCAAAGGCCGGGGTCACTGCTGGGGGGGGTTACGGGGGGAGAGCGAGTGGTGACTTGAGGGGTGGCCAGACTCGTGGGTCCCCTTTTCCAGGGGGAGGCTGGGAGCAGGGCCCGGGGCGGGGGGGGTCATGGCGGGGAGGGGTCTCCCCCCGCATCGGGGTTCCCCCACATCGGGCGCCCGGCCGCCATCGCCGCTCTCGGCTCCGGGGACGCGGGCGCAGGGCCCGCGGCTCCTCCCCCCTCGACTTCCTCTGCGGTGGCGGCAGCGGGGCGTTGGGGTTGGGGTGCCGCGGGACAGCCCGGGCCTGGGGGGCCCCTTCCCCCGCGGGGCGGGGCGGGCGGGCGCGCAGGAGCCGGCGGCGGCGATGGCGGGGCTGAAGACGGCGAGCGGGGAGGCCATCGACGGCTCCTTCGAGCTGCAGGTGGAGGTGGAGGAGGGCGATGCTGCTGGGGGGCAGCCCGCGGCCCCCCGCGCCCTTGCCCTGCGTGTCACCGGGGACCTGCACGTCGGCGGCCTCATGCTGCTCATCGTGGAGACCGTGGGTGAGCGGCGGCGCGGGGCGGCGGGGACCCCCGGCACACTCGGCTCGGCCGGCCGGCTCCAGGCCCCGCCGGGGAGCACCTGGGCGTCAGGGCCCCCCTGTTTCTAGGCCCTGTGGGAAGGACTTGGGTGTCAGGGTCCCTCGTCTCTAGGCCCAGTGGGAAGGGCTTGGGCATCCGGGCCCCCTATTTCTAGGCCCTGCGGGGCGTTGGGGTCCCCGGTCTCCTCTCCGGGCCCATGGGGAAGGACCCGGGTGTCTGGGCCCCCCCCGCGGGCATCACGCGGTGCTGAGTGGCAGCAGGCGGTGTCAGGATCCAGCCGGGGGGGGGCCCAGCCCTTATCGCGGGGTCCTGGGAGTGCCCCTGCTTCCGTGTCCTGCCCTCTGGTGTCACCCCCCCCACCCCGTGTCACCCCCTGGCCGGGGCGATAAGGGAACCGTGGGATATAAATAGCCCCGGGGGTGCAGCCTGGACGCCTGGGGCCTTCCTGTGCCTGCCCCCCGATTGCCCCCACTATGGTTTGGGGGTATGGTGAGACCCCCCCCTTAGCACCCTGTAGCCCCCCAGAGCACCCCACAGTCCCCCACTGCTCGCACCTCGTAACTACCCCGGAGCACCCCGTGCCCCCCCCCCCCCCCCCCCCCAGACACCGCCTGCCCCTACTCCAGCATCTCCTCGCCCCCCCTTTAACCCCCCGGTGCCCCCCAGGGGTGCAGCGGGACTGGTCGGACCACGCGCTGTGGTGGGCGCAGCGGCGGCAGTGGCTCCTGCGCCCCGGGCGCACCCTGGACGCGCTGGGGGTGGGAGGGGACGCCCGGCTCCGCTTCACCCCCCAACACCGACCCCTGCGCCTGCGTCTGCCCAACCGACGCCGCCTGCGCCTGCGCCTCTCCTTCGCCCAGCCCCTGGCCCACGGCGTTGCCCAGGCCTGCCGCCTGCTCGGTGGGCTCGGGGGGGCTACGGGGGGCCTGAGGGGGCATTGGAGGGGGCTGGGGGGCATTTGGGGCCCAGAGGAGGGGGGTGGGGCGATGGAGGGGGCATTGGGGGGGCCACTGGAAGGGTCTGGGGGCTGTTGGAGGGATCTCAGTGGGGCACTGGGGGCTTTTGAGGCCCAGAGGAGGGGGACCTGGGGGTGTCGGGGGCGCTGGAAGGGTCATGGGGGGGTTATGGAGGGTCTGGAGGTGGTTGAGGTGCCCCTGGGGGGGCTGGAGGCGTGGGGGGGGGGTGGGGGGGCCATGGGGGTCCCGGTGTGACTCGGGGGTGTCGCAGGCATCCGTCACCCTGAGGAGCTGTCGCTGCTGCGGCCACCTGAGGAGGAGGAGGAGGGTGGGGAGGGGAGGAAGGGCAAAGCTGTCCCCCCACCCCCTGACTTCGACCTCAGCCACCTCCTGCTGCCCGCGGGTGAGTGTGCAAGGGGCCAGCTGGACATTTCCCCCTTGTGTGAGCCCCGATCGCCTCGTGTAAGCCCGCTTTGTGCAACCCCACCCCGCCCCGCCTTGTGCAGCCCGTGTGTGAGTCCTGTGCACACCCTTGTGCAAAGTGCCCCCCCCCCCTTGCGTGAGCCCACGTGCAACCCCCGTGCACATCCCACAACGCTTGTGCAAACCCCACACACCCCCCCGCCGACCCTCGTGCAAATCCCATGCACCTGCCCGTGCTGCCCCCTCCCCACACAAACCCACCCTTCGTGCAACCCTGGTGCAAGCCCCGTGCCCCTCCCGCCCGCAGGTGAGGAGGGGCCGCGGACGGAGCCCCTCCCCCACCTGCCCCCCGGCTGCTACCGGACGCTGGTGGCCCCTCGGGGGGGGCTGGGCCCGGTCGCCCCCCCCCGGCCCCCCCGCGGGAGCCCCCTGCTGCGCAGAACGCGCCTGCACGCGCGGTACGGAGAGGGGCGGGGCGGGGGGCGGGGCAGGGGGCGGGGCCGGGGCAGCAGTGGTGCAGCGCCCCCTGCAGGTGGCTGGAGTCCTCGCGCTCGCTGATGGAGCAGGACGTGGCCGACGACGAGGAGCTGCTGCTGCGCTTCAAGTACCACTGCGTGCTCGACCTGGACCCCCAGGTACCCCTAACCCCGCCCAGGGCCCCCCAAAACCTGCCAACCCCCCCCACACACTGCTGATTCCTTGACTGGGACCAGGCCTGAGGCCCCCAACCCCCTCTCCCTGCTCCCCCAAATACCCTCAGGGCCCCCAAATCTGCTCCTGGGTCCCTCCCCTTCATCCTTAAATATGCCCCTGGGACCCCCAGGTACCCACCAAACACCCTTCTGGGCCCCCTCAACTCCTCTCCAGCACGTCCCACCGTGTCCCTGTGCCCCCCATGTGCCCCCAAGTGCCCCCTCTCCCCGCAGCGGGACGAGCTGCGCCTGGCCCTCCTCTACGAGCAGGCGCGCTGGGCGCTGCTGACCGAGGAGATTGACTGCACCGAGGAGGAGATGATGCTCTTCGCTGCCCTGCAGGTACCCCAAAACACCCACAGACCTCCTAACGCCCCCACAACCCCCCCGGGATCCCACAGACACCCCTGGCCCCTACAACGCTCTTAAATACCCCACAAACACCCCTGGATCCCCTAAAACCTTCACATGCCCTCTCTGGACCCTCCCTGGATGCCCCCGATACCCCCTGGACCCCCCCCAAACCACCCCCAGACCTCCCTGGACTCCCACAGACACCCCCAAAACTCTCTAGACCCCCCAAACACCCCAGTGCTCCCAAATACTCTCCCTGGAACCTCGAAGTGAACCCCCCATAACCCTGAGGGACTCCTATTCCCCCCCCTCGGGACTCCCACAGCTCCCCCCGGCTGTGGGACCCCCCCCCCGACTCCCCTCCACCCCCCCCCCAGTACCACATCGACGAGGTGGGGGGCAGTGGGGAGCCGGGTGGTGCCGGCGGGGGCAACGATCTGGACGACCTGGATACTGCCCTCAGCAACCTGGAGGTGAAACTGGGGGGCAACGCTGAGCCCCCTGGCCCACTGGTGAGACTGGGAGGCACTGGGAGGGACTGAGGGGACTCTGGCAACACTGGGAGGGCTCTTCTGGCCCTACTGGTGGGACTGAGAGGGGCTAGGAGTCACTGGTGGGGACAATGGGGACTCTGGCCTCACTGGGGGGACTGGGAGGTACTGGAGCAGCACTGGGGGCACTCCCTGATGCTACTGGGAGATACTGGGGTGTACTGGGAAACACTGAAACCTCCCCAGGAGGAGCTCACCACCATCCCTGAGCTGGCGGAGGAGCTGGAGATCTACAGGTACCCCCCCCCGACGCCTGTGTCCCCCCCCACACACACACCTGGATCCGTGGGTGACGGGGGGCCCGGATGCTGGGGTTCCCAGGGGTCTGTGGGTTGGGGCCCAGACGTCCATGTGCCCCCCCCCCCGGACGCCTGTGTCCCCCCCAGGCCCCGCAAGCTGACCCTGAGGGGATTCCGCCCCACCTGGGCCGTGCTGAAGGAGATGTCGCTCTCATATGGTCGCAGCCCCCCAGCCCCGGGGGAGCCCCTGCAGCAGTTCAACCTCAGGGGTGAGACCCCCAAACCGCCCCAAGGACGCCCTGGGACCCTCCAAACACTCTGAGACCCCCAGAACCCCAAAATCACAAACCCCCCCCAACCTCTCCTGGGACCCCTGAAATCCCTCCAGGGTCATCCCCGCCATCTCCGCAGGGTCCCAACTTGGGGGGGGGGGGGGGGGGGGGGGGGGTGTCATGGATGCTGAGCTCCCCCTGACCCCCTGGGTCCCCCCCAGGCTGTGAGGTGACCCCCGACGTGGATGTGGGGGCGCAGAAGTTTTGCATCAAACTGCTGGTGGCGGCACCGGAGGGGATGAGCGAGATCCACCTGCGTTGCCGCGATGTGAGCCGGGCAGCCACGGGCTGAGGACTGCGGGGGGACTTCAGGGGCCATAGGGGTGCCCCACTGGGTAATAGGGTGCTGAGGAGAGCGTGCGGGTCCCGGGACTTGAGGGGGGGGGGTCCAGGGGGAGTTGGGGGTCTCAGGGGGGTTTTGGGGGTTCCAGGAGTCTGACATCCCCCCCCCCGCCAGGGCCCCCAGTATGTGTCTGGGGCGGTGGGATGCTGAAGCTGGGGGGAAATGTCCTGGGGATTGGGGATTCTGGAGGGGTTTGGGGGGTCCCAGGGGGGTTTGGGGGTTCCAAGGGGCCTGACCCCCCCCCCCGTGCCCCCCCAGGCCCCCCAGTACGCACGCTGGGTGGCCGGGTGCCGCCTGGCCTCCCGCGGGCGCTCGCTGGCGGACGCCTCCTTCGAGGCGGAGGCGCGGGGGGTGCTGGGGGTCCTGGGGCTGCAGCCGGGGGGGGCCCCCTCGCTGCCTCCCACCGCCCCTGGGGCCCCCCAGCGCCCACCCCCGGACCCCCGAGTGCTCCTGGCCCCCCGCTTCCAGCGCAAGGTCAAGGCTAAACAGGTAACAGACCCCTCCCTGACCCGTGGCCACCCCTTTGGCCCCATAGCAGTCCCCTGCCCCACGGCTCCTTCCCCACCCCATCTTCTTCATCCTGGGGACCCCCCCACTCTGCCCCCCAAGCCCTGCCCGCCCACCTCTGCCCCCCACTCTGCCCCCCTCAAATCCTGCCCCCACTCTGCCCCACTCGCCCCCAGCTGGTGCCCCGCATCCTGGAGGTCCTCCACCGCGTCGGGGCGCTGTCACCGGCCCAGGCCCGGCTCCGCTTCGTGGACGCCTGGAGGGCACTGCCTGGCTTCGGCCTGGCCTACTTCCTCGTGCGGTACTGGGGGGACTGGGCGCCATAGGGAGGGGACGGGGTGTTACTGGGCAATACTGGGAATGGGTTGGGAAGCACTGGGAGAGATTGGGAGGGCCTAGGAAGTACTGGGAGTAGACTGGGTGGGACTGGGTGGCACTGGGCAGCATAAGGAGGGTATGGGGTGTTACTGGGAGGCACTGGGAATGGGTGGGGAGGTTCTGCAAGGGAGTGGATGGGGGTTACTGGGCAGCGCTGGGTGAGGCCTCAGGGTGGGGAGCGGGGGTGAGCCCCAGGCGTCCGGCGCAGGTTCAAGGGTGGCCGCCGGGACGAGGTGTTGGGCGTCGGCCCCTCCCGGCTGCTCCGGCTGGATCCCGGCACCAGCAGCGTCACTCGCACCTGGCGGTACAGCGCCCTGCGCCAGTGGAACATCAACTGGGACACCCAGCAGGTACTGGGGGGACTGGGACTGGGCTGAGAGGGACTGAGAATGAGCTGGGAGGTACTGGGGGGAAATGGGAGGCAGTGGAACTGGACTGGGAAGATTGGGAGTGGACTGGGGGCCACTGGGAAGGACTAGGGGGCGCTGGGTCCAGGGAACACCCCAGGGTCCCCCCCTGGCACCCAAGACCTGGGTCCCTTGGGGGGGGGGGGGGGGGAAGGGGGTGGTGTCAGGGTGCCTGAACCCCTGAGCCCCCCCCCTCCGGGCCCCCCCCAGGTGACGCTGGAGCTGGAGGGGGAGGTGACGCTGGCACTGTGGGTGCTGTCGGCCCCGTGCCAGGTGCTGCACGAGTTCCTGGGGGGGTACCTGTGCCTGGGGGGGCGGCAGCCAGGGCAGCCCCTCGACCTGAACCTCTTCCACAAGCTGACGGGGGGGCAGGAGCCCCTCTGAGCCCCCTCGTGGCACAGACCCTGGTGTCCTGTTTGCTCCCCCTCCCCCCCCCCCCCCAGTGCTATACCCACCTCCGAGCACTTGTGCACCACCCCCCCCCCCGCGTGCAAGACACTCATGCAACACTTGTGAGTAGTGGTCACGACTGTCAACGGTTTATTGGCTTCTGTGGGGCGCCGTGGCCCTCATGTGAGGTGCTCACATGCCCATGGCCCTTGTGCGAGAGACTTGCACCATCCTCGTGCAAGGGCCTCTCACCCCCCTCCTCGTGCAAAGGCCCTTCCAGCGGGAGCTGACACCCTGGGGAGAGCAATAAATCAGCTGTTACCATGGCAACAGGGCCCGGCTGCCTGGGTCCCTTTCTCTTTCGTGGGGGCTGGGGTGCCTCGGGGTGGGGGTTGGGGTGTCCCAACCCTGGGGGTCCCCCAAACCCCATGGCGGTCCCCCCCCCCCCCCCCCCGGGCCGAGTTACTCACTGTATGGCCGCAGCTGCAGGACACGGAGGAAATATTTGGGGGGGAGTCGCCCCTCCTTGTTCCCCGGCGTCAGGATCACCCCGTTGGCTGAGCGGAAAAAGGGGATCCCCTCTGCAGGGAGGGGGTCACCCGGACGCCTGGGATTCCCCCCCCCCAAGACACCAGGGAACCCCCCCCAGACGCTTGGGTCCCCCCTCACCCGCCAGCGCCCGGGGGCCATCGATGATGATGGCGATCTCGGAGTCCGGCCTCATCCCTGGGAAAGGGGAAATTCGGGGGGGGCGTGAGGGGTGCCCGGAGGCTGGGGTCCCCCCGGGATTGGGGTGCCCAGAGTGGGGGTTGGTGTGGGGGTGTGTGACCTCACCACTGCGCACACCGGGGTCCCCGGGCAGGCCGGGCGCCAGGTGGATGTGGGTGCGCCCCATGGGGGACAGCCCCCCCGCGCGGATCGGGGCCCAGAGGCGGCGGCGGGTGCCGTGGGCCAGGGTGGGGGGCAGCGCCTCGGGGGTCTGCAGCGGCGTCAGCTCCAGCGCCGGCACCTGGGACCCCCAGAAACACCCTGGGACACCCCAATGCCCCGGGGAGCCCCAAGGTCTTCCTGGGGGACACCTCAGAGACCCCCAGGACCCCTCTCTAGACACCCCCAGGCACCCCAAATCCCCAAGGGACCCCCAAGTGGCCCCCAGCCCCCCCTCACCTGCAGGGAGTGCCCCTGGTTGGCACGGATGCGCAGGGGGTCGGGGCGCAGGGTGAAGCGTCCCTTGGGGTCCGCGGCCACCAGCCGCTGCACATCCTCCTCCGAGACCCCCGCGAAACGCCGCAGCTGCAGCAGGGCCCCCACCTCGGCAAAACCATCTGCACCCCCAGCCCCCCCGTCACTGGAGAAACAGGGATCTGGGGTGGCCTGGGCAGGGTTGGGGGGGGGGGGGGGGGTCCCAGGGGACACTGTTGGGGTCCTGGGGGATCCCAGGGGCCTTTGCAGGGCCCCAGAGGTGACGGGGGGGGGGGGGGGGGGGGGGGTGTCCTGGGGTGGTTGGGGATCCCATGGGACATTTGGGGTCCCGGGGGCACTTGGGGGTGGGCCTGGGGAGGATTTTGGGTTCCCAGGGAGCAACTGGGGTGTCCAAGAGGTGGTTGGGGATCCCAGGGAGAATTTGGGGTCCCAGGGGCAACTCGGGGGGTTCGTAGGGAGGAGTTTGGGGTCCCAGGCGGGAGCGGGGAGGGGGTCCCAGGGGGTGGTTCGGGTCCTGGGGCAGATGGGGGATCCCAGGGCAGGTCAGGGGGGATCTGGAGGGGCACGTGGAGCCACGGGGAGGAGAATCTGGGGGTGTCTTGGGGGGGGGGGGGGGGGGGGGTGTCCCACAGCTGTTTCCCGGGGCCCGTGGGGCACTTGAGGGTCGCGGGTGGGTCCGGGGGGGGGGGGGGGGGGGGGTAACACGCACCCGGCCCCATGGGCAGCCCCACGGCCGCTGCCCCGTGGCGCAGGACATAGCTCAGCGCCTTCGACAGCGCCACGGACGGATCCTGCCGGGGGGGGGGGAGCGGACGCCTGGGTGCCCCCTCCCGCGGGTCCCCCCCCCGGTGCGCCCACCCCCCCCCCGGCCCCCCCCAAACCCCGGGTCCAGGTCCCCACCCCCGGGTCCGCCCTCCTCACCGCCCCCCGTGAGCCCCCGGGTCCCCCCTCCCCCTTCCCCACGCTCCGGGGTCCCGTCCCCGTCCCCGTCCCCGTCCCCGTCCCCCCCCCCCCCCCCCCCCCCAACCTCCTCCCGCCGCCGCCGCGCGCGGCTCCCGCCCTCCCCGGTGGCCATGCGCCACCACGTGACCGCCCGCGTGACGCCGCCGCCACGTGACCACACGCGGGGCCGTTCCCGCCTCCGACCGTTTATTGCCTCCCCGCCCCCCCTCAGTCGAGTTTCCGGGCCCCCAGTTTGGGGGGGCCCGTTTTGGGGGCGCCTCGGGGACCCCCCCGGCGTTTGGCTTCCAGCTCGCGGCGCCGCTGCTGCTCCCGCTGCCGCCGGCCCGTGCCCGGGGGGGGCCCTGGGGGGGGTCACGGGGGGTCTTGGTGAAAGAGGAGCTGGGGGGCGCTGGGGGGACCCCCGTGGAGGGGCCCCAGTGGGGCACCCTGAGGGATCCCTTGAGAGGTGGAGGGGCCCGGAGGGGTTGGGGGGGCCCCAGAAGGGCTGGGTGGGTCCCTGGGGGGGGGGGTCCAGGGGGCTGGGGGGGGTCCCTGGGGGGGCCGGGGGGATCCCAGGGGGTTGAGGAGTTCCCGGGGGGGCTGGGGGGATCCCCAGAGGTGCTGTGGAGGATCCCAGGGGCTGGGGGGGGTCCCTGGGGGAGGTCCAGGGGGCTGGGGGGGGTCCCTGGGGGGGCCAGGGGGATCCCAGGGGGTTGAGGAGTTCCCGGGGGGGCTGGGGGGATCCTCAGGGGTGCTGTGGAGGATCCCAGGGGCTGGGGGGGTCCGGGGGGGGTCTCACCCTGCTGGCTGGGCAGCGCCTCCCAGGCGTCCTCGGTGCCCCACTCCCCCCCCACCCCCCACTCCCCCTCCCCCTCCTCATCCTTGCCGGCTGGGGGAGGGGCGGTGGGGGGGGGGGGATCCGGTAGGGGGGGTCCAGGTGGCTGGGGGGGCGCCCCTGCATCCTCCTCGCTGCTTGCGGGGGGGCTCCGGGGCAGCTCCATGTCCTGGGGGGGGACACACACGGAGGGAGAGTTGGGGGGTCACACTGTGCCCCTCCCCCAAACTGTGACACCCCAGCCCCCCCCCGTGTGGCCCCTCCCCGACTCACCTCCAGGCTGCCCCAGTCGTCGTCCCACCCCTCGGGGTCCTCCAGGGGGGGCTCCTCGGGGGGAGCCTCTGGGAGAGACAGAGGGTGGGGTCAGGGGTGTTCGGGGGGTCCCCAAGGGTGGGAGGGGATTCGGGACCCCTGGAGGGGGTTGAGGTGTCCCGGGGGGTACTTGGGGGACACTCACCTTTGGGGGGAGCGGGGGGAGCCCCGGCGGGGGCCTGGGGGGGCGTCTGGGGGGGAGCCCCGGCCTCAGCCCCCATCAGCCGTGCTGTCAGGGAGGTGACACCGGTGACAGCCCAGGACACAGCGGCCCCCAGCCCCCCCGACCCCCCCCCGGGAACCCCCGGGGCAGCCACTGCACTGGAGGGGTCTGGGGGAGGGAGGGGGGGGTCATGGGGTGGCAGGGGGGACACCCTGAAAGCACCCCCATGTCCCCCCACCCCCCCGTGAGCTCTCAATGTCCCTCCCCTACCCCCCCCCCCACAAAGCCCCCACATGCGCCTCCCCCAAACGACCACCCTCCCCCCGTCCCTGCCCCCCCCCAACGCCTCCATTCCTCACCCCGACCCCCACCAGTGTCCACATCCCCCCCCCATTCTCTCACCTGCCTCCGGGGCCCCCCCGGACTCTGCAGCCGCCTCCAGCTGATCCAGGAAGCTGCGGATTGCCCTGAAAGCCTTCGGGGGGGGGGGGCAACAGTGAGGGGACCCCCCCCAAAAGACAGGAGGCTCCTCCAGCCACAGATGGGGACACCCCCCCTCCTCCAGCACCCCCCCCCAGCACCCACTGCTCGAGCACCGGCCCCCCCCCCCCCAGGCCGTGGCGCCCCCGCCCCAGCACCCGCCCCCCCACCTGCTGCCGCACGCCGGGGTGGGGGTCGGCGGTGAGGGCGCAGAGGGCGGGCAGGACCCTCGTGGCGCACTCCTGGGGCGAGTAGCACCCATGGGTGGCGGCGAAGGCGGCGACGGCGGCCGCCCGTGCCGGGGCGAAGGGGTCCCGCGTCGCCCGCGCCAGGGCGGGGGCCAGCACCCGCTGCCGCGTCTGGGGGAGGGGGGAGCAGAGTGAGGGGAGGTGTGGGGCGGGGGGGGTGGCGGCGGCGGGGGGGGGTGTGGGGCTCACCTGGGGGGGCAGGAGGGGGCCCAGGCGCCCCAGGCAGAGGGTGGCGTTGCAGCGCAGGGGGCCTAGCGCGTCGCCCGCCTGCACCCGCAGCAGCAGCCGCGGCAGCTCCTTCCCCCGGCGCCCCTCCCCCAGCTTGGGCGCCAGCAGCACCATCGACTGGGGGGGGTGGCAGGAGGTCAGGGGGGGCGTCCGGGGGGGCCCCAGGGATCAGGGACCCAGATATTTGGGGGTATTCAAGTGTGAGTTTGGGGGGAACCAGGAGGTCAGGGGGAATCCAAGTGATTGGGGGGGCAGGGGTGAGCAGGTCTGGGGGGGGAACCCGCATTTTTTGGGGGGCACCAGATATCTGAGGGGACCCGGGAGGTCGGGGGGATGCGGGAGTTTGGGGGGGGGCCCAGGAGGTCAGGGGGGACCCAAGTAATGGCGGAGGCTGGGGCAGATGTCGGGGGAGACCCAGCTGTTTGGGGGGGGACTCAGGTGTTGGGGGGGGGCGCAGGTGATTGGGGAGGGGCCTCACTCGTTTTGGGGGGGGCTGGGCAGTTTCCCGGGGCGGGGGGCGCCCACCTTGACGGTTTGCTCGCGGATGGCGGGGTTGGTGTCGAGGAACCCGTGGGCCACGTGGGGGAAGATCTGGGCGTCCACCGTCGCCTCGGGCAGGAACTCCACATAATCCTCCAGCTGGGGGGGGCCCCGCGGGCGGGTGAGACCCCCCCCGACACCCCCGGGAGGACCCCGGTGCCCTCCCCCCGTCCCCGTCCCCACCTGCTGCAGCAGCTGCATCCGCAGGGCCCGGTCGGGGGAGGAGAAGAGGCGGACGATGACGGGGACGATCCGCTCCTGGTACTCGGGGGGGTCCAGCACCTTCGCCACCTGCGGGGACGGGGACGGGCGACGCCGGGGGGTGGCATCGGGCCGGGGGGGGACACACGAGGCGCTGGGGGGAAGGGGCCCACCTTGAGGAGGGGGGGCAGGGCGCTGGCGTCGGCGCTGCCGAACTCGAGGGCCGCCAGCAGGCGCGGCAGCAGCTTGTGGCGGCGGAAGGGGCCGGGGAGCGCGTCCAGGCGGGCGCTCAGCTCCTGCAGGAAGGTCCGGCGCTCCGGGGCCTCCCGCACCTGGGGGGCATCAGGGCGGGGAGACGGGGACAGGGATGGCGGCAGACAGGAACGGGGATGGGGATGGAGAGGCAAGGACAGGGAGTGGGATGGGGACAAGGACGAGGAGAGGGTGGCACGGGGATGAGATGGGGACAGAGAGCACGCTGGAGCGGGGCGAGGGGGACAGACACGGAGGACCAGGATGGAGACAAAGCCAGAGCACCGAGGATGAGGGACAGGGATGGGAACACGGGGATGCAGGTGAGGATGAGGAGGGGACGGTGCCACAGACCTGGAGCTGCTCGAGGAAGAGGCCGGTGTGGACGAGGGGGCAGGCAAGGAAGGCCCCCGGGCGCTGCAAGCGCTGCAGAAGCTGCCCCGGGCCCGGCCGCGCCGACGGCTCCGCGGCCACCAGCTCGCAGAACGGGGGGACCAGCCCCGCCGGCAGCTGGGGACGGGGGGACAGGCGTCAGGGGCGCCTCGGTCGGGGGGACCGGGGCGCCGGGGGGGAGCCCGGGGGGACCCCGGTGTCCAAGCTGACCTTGCCAAAGCTGCGCAGGGCCCCAGGTCGGGGCAGGGGCCCGTTGAAGACCTCCCAGATGAGGCAGCCCAGGCGCCACATGTCCCCCGCCCTGGGGACAGCTGTGGCAGCGCGGGGACGCAGGGACCACTCCGGTCCACTCAGTCCCCCCCAGAACCCCCCACGGCCCCAGGACCCCCCAAATCCCAGTGTCCCCTCCCCTTGTCCCTCCCCAAGCCGTGCCCCCCCCCCCGTGTCCCCCAAATGACCCCATGTGTCCAGAGACCCCCCCATGTCACCACATCCTCACCCAAGACAACCCGCACCTCTATGTCCCCCCCAGGCCCCATGTCCCTCTCTGTCCCCCCCATGACCCACTATGCCCCCCCCCCAGCCCCTCCAACCACCAGTGACACCCAGTCCCCCCCCCCCAGGCCCTGTGTCCCCCCAGTAACTCACCAGGGCTCACCCTGCCCTCGGGAGGAGTCACTGAGCTCGGGGGGATCCTGGGGCCGGGGGGGGACACCGGGGGGCCGGGGGGGGACCCCCTCGCTGGTGGCCGCAACCCTCTCCAGCCCCCCCAGCTTCCAGTCGCCCCCCGGGTCGACGAAGACGGCGTCGAGCCCCAGCGCGTGGTGCACCAGCCCCGAGTCCCCCAGGAAGGACAGCGCCGTCTGCGGGAGCGCTCAGCCAGGACCGGGACCCCCAGACGATGGGGCACCCCTCCACATGCCCCCCCAGATCTCGGGGTCTCTCCCAGATACCAGGGTGTCCCCCCTAGACATAAGAGTCACCCCCAGACCCCAGGGTACCCCCAAATATCTGGATTCCGCCCTCCCAACAACCAGGTACCCCCCCCCCCCCGATCCCAGGGTCCCCCCAAAGGTCTGGATTCCGCCCCCCCCCCCCCCGATCCCAGGGTCCCCCCTCACCAGGAGCTGGTGCAGCCCCCAGGCCACCTCCTGCTCCCCCAGGTCGCCTGTCGGGGGCCGCAGCCGCAGGTGCCGGCGCAGCGGTGTCACCGCCTCCGTCACCAGGTACAGGCACTGCTCCGTCTGGGGGGCCGCGACGTTGCCACGTGCATGCCGCCTGTCCCTGTGTCCCCCCACGGCCCCCCATGTCCCCCTGCACCCCCACACCGTCCCCGTGTCCCTCCAGGTCCCCCCGTGTCCCCCCACATTCCTGTGTACCCCATGTCCCCTTGTATCCCTCCCATGTCCCCACGTCCCCTCATGTTCCCCATATCATTCTGTCCCCCCCAAATCCCCCCGCATCCCCGTGTCCCTCTCACATCCCCTGTGTCTCCCCATGTCCCCTTGTATCCCCCCCACGTCCCTGCATCCCCTCATGTCTGCCACGTCCCCGTCCCCCCACGTCCCCCCATATCACTGTCCCCCCCCATATCGCCCCGCATCCCCATGTCCCCCTCATGGTCCCTGTGTCCCCCCATGTCCCCTTGTACCCCTCACATGTTCCCGTGTCCCCTTGTGTCCCCCACACCTCCCTGTCCCCCCGTGTCCCCCAATGTCCCCTCACATTCCTCGCGTCCTCGTATGTCCCCCATGTCCCCCCATATCCTCGCCCCCTTCCTCTGTCCCTGTCTCCCCCCGTGCCCCCCCCCCGTCCCCGTCACCTCCAGGCTGTCGAGGTACCCCAGGATGTTGGGGTGCCGCAGGCTGCGCAGGCGCCGCAGGGCCGCCCGGGCCAGGGGGGTGGCAGCCGCGTCCACCGTCCCCAGGCTGTGGGCGAACACCGACACCGGCGCCCCGTCCGCCTGGGACACGGCGGGGACACCGTGGGGACGGGGCGGGGACACCGCGGGGACGAGGGGAGGGGGGGCCGCGGGGACGGAGGGGCCTGAGGACACGGGGACGAGCAGGGGGAAGGGACAGGGGGTCCGCGGGGACACGACGTGCGCAGGACGGGCCCCCCCGCCCCGCTCCCACCTTTCTCTTGCCCCGCAGCAGTCGCCAGAGCGGGGCCGGGGCCGCGTCCGCCGCCGGGTCCGGGTCCGGGTCCGGGTCCGGGTCGGGCAGGCCCAGCTCGAAGGGGAAATCCCGGACCGGGTCCCGGGAGAAGAGCCACATCGCGGGGCCGGGATCAGGGGCTCCGGGTGCCCGAGGCCGGAGCGGGCCCGGAGGCGGCGGCGGCGGCGCCGGGCGGGAGGATCCGGTGACGGACCAGGGGGCGGAGCTGGGGGAGGAGACTGAGACGGGGGTGGAGCCGCGCGGGAAAGGGGAGGGGCCATCGGAGGGGGTGGAGCCGAGGAAAACGCCTCAGCGTGAACGGCGAGGGGCAGGGCGAGACCGGGAGACGGGGCGGGGCAGTAGGCGGGGCAGGGAGACGGGCGGGGCCGGAACGGGAGGCGGAGCCGGGGAGGGGGCGTGAGGGACACGCGGGCAGGAACCGGCCGTGACGCCACCAACGCACCGCCAGCCCGTCAGGACCCGACCATGACGTCACTAGGGGCGCGCGGCGACGCCGTAGCGCGTGCCGGGGCCAGGCCGGCAGCCTCGCGGCCCCGTGACGTCACCCCCCCCCGCCGCCCGGTTCCCCCCCCCCCCATCCCACCGCAGTAACGACACGAGGCCGGTCGGGGTCAGCGAGTTTATTGTCACGGGGGCGCGGCCGCGATAGCGCGTCCGTGTCGCGACACTGGGCCCAGGCCGGCAGCGGGCGCCGCGGGGGGTCGAACCCCGCCCCGGGAGCTGCCGCCCCCGGGGGTGCCGCCACCGGCGCCTTTTGCTTTTTTTTTGGCCTTTTTGGGTCCGGAGGAGAAAAAGCAAAACCTGAGAGAACGGCGTTTTCTCAGGAAAAGAAAAAACCTCCCGGGGGGGGGGCGGGGCGCCCCGGTCCCGCCCCCCCGGGGTGCAAACCCCCAGCGGGAAGGATGCTCGTGCCCCGAGCTGCCTTTGGGGTGAATCGGGGGAAATTTGGGGGCGGAAGAACCCGGCGGCTCCCCCGGGGGCGGGCGCTGCCGCCGCGCCCTGAAAGGCCCCGAAAACGGGCGATTCTGGAAAAAAAAGACAAAAAACAACAGTTCCGCTACACCGGCAGCTGCGGGCGTCACCGCAAAACCGCCACAAAAGCAGGAAACTACCCCAAAAAAGCATCCTGGGGGCGGGGCCTCCCCAGGGGGCTTTTTGGGGGGGGTTCTGCTGGTGCTTTTTTTGTTTTTCGTTTTTTCACCAAGAAACACGGGAGTTTGGGGTCCGGTGCCCTTCCCCGACGCAAAATGGGCTCAGAAAGGGGAGTTTGGGGTGGGGAACCCGCCCCCGGCGCAAAATGGGCTCAGAAACTGGCATTTTGGGTTGGTCACGTGCCCCCAGCGTAAAATGAGCTAAGAAAGGGGGAGTTTGGGTCAGGCACACGCCGCTCACACGTAACAGGCTCAGAAACCGGGATTTCGGGTCACGCACGCTCCCCCAGCGCAGAACGGGTACAGAAAGCAGGATTTCGGGTCAGGTCCACGTCCCAGGGGCAAAATGGGCTCAGAAAGAGGAGTCTTGGGTCAGGTCCGTGTCCCAGTCACAAAATGGGCTCAGAAAGGAGGAGTTTGGGTCAGGCACACGTCCCGGGCGCAAAATGGGCTCAGAAAGCGGGATTTCGGGTCAGGCACACGTCCCGGGCGCAAAACGGGCTCAGAAAGCAGGATTTTGGGTCAGGCACGCCTCCCAGTCGCAAAACGGGCTCAGAAAGCAGGATTTTGGGTTGAGCACGCGTCCCGGGCGCAGTGGGGCCCCGCCGGTACTTACTCAGCTTGCTCACCTTTCCTGCCTCATATTTTGGGGGGATTTCTAGTTTTTAGTCATTTTTTGTACCCAACTGTCCATTTTGGGGCAGATCAAGGCCGTTTTAGGCACCATCGCTGCGTCGGGGGGAGAGGGGGGAAGGGGAGAGAAACAACAACAACAACGACGGGAACAGCCGGAGCAAGGAAGGTCCCTACCCCAACCCTGCCGCGCCTCAACTCCTACCGCTTGGGGAAAAACCTGGGGAAAAACGTTAAAAAAGCCTCCCTCCTCCCCAGACAACATGCGAAGGCACTAAACTTTTTTTTTTCTCCCCCCCCTAAAAGCCACTTTTTCCACTAAAAATCCCAGTTTAGGGGGCGGGCCTGTCCAACAGCACTCGCTGCGTAAATTTCAGG
This sequence comes from Athene noctua, assembly GCF_965140245.1. NCBI lineage: Eukaryota > Metazoa > Chordata > Aves > Strigiformes > Strigidae > Athene > Athene noctua. The sequence goes on along the minus strand of NC_134068.1, from coordinate 2,090,631 downwards.
GGAGTTCGGGCCCTTTTTGTTTCCATTTTTTCTCATTTTCAGATTTGTGGATCTGCGGGGATGAAGCACAATTAGGGGGGAAAGCGGCAAAACCCACCCGGGGTGAAACTGCGCCGCCCCCATCACGTCCAAATCCGGCCGCAATTTCCCATTTTTTTGGGTAAAAGCAGCACAAATACCCTTCTTCTCGATCCCTACGTGTTTCTGCAGACCCTTTTTTTGGTCTTTTTTGCCCCAATCTGGCGGTCTGAGGCTACGAATCCTCGGCTTTACAGTCGGGAGGCGCAGGAGTGGCGGGTGCAGGCGCCGGCCGGGGTCTGGAAAAAACACCTGCGAGACACAGCCCCCCCCCCGCCCCGTCAGCCACCTTTTGGGGTGAAAACACCCGGTTTTAGCGCTCGTCCTTCCTCACATCGCTCCGCGCTGGGAGGGGGGTGACGGGGGGTGAGGGGGGGGGGGCAAACATGCCGCGTGGCGCGTTTCGGAGGTCCCAGTGCTCCCCCCACCAGCACAACCGCACCCCGACACCCCCGCGACACCGAAAACGGCCAGAAACGCCCCAAATCCGGAGCCCCCCGCCCCCAACCCGGGTGGTCTGGGGAGGGGCTCGCGGCGCGCCGCGGGTACTTGCCACCGTTGCGGACGAACCGATTTGGGGTTTTTTTTGCCTTATTTTGTTTTGCTCCCCCCTCGCTCGCTCCTACACTTACAGTTCGTTTTTGGGGGAAAAACCTAATTTAATCATCCTGCTGTTTACGGAGAAAACCTGAAAATACAATTATTTCACACCCTCCCCGCCCCCGCCTGCCTCCGTCCCCCTCCCCCGCTGAGCCTTTTGGGGGGGTTGGTTTTTTTTTTACGTTGTTTTTTCCTAAGGGAAGCTCCTGGGGGCGCTCGGCACGAGCCGCAATCCTGATTTTCCAGCTCCGTTTGGGGGAAAGAAACGGTTTTCCTTCCAAGCTGCCTCCTACCACTGCATCTGCGGAAAGGCTGGAAACATGCCCAAAACGCGCCACCCCGCCCCCCCCCCCTCCCCCAGCCCCACCAGCCAAAAAAACCCAACGGAAACGGCCCCAAAAACCAAAATTAAATAAAAATCTTACTTCTGACCGGCTCCACATTAACCAAATCAGTGTTTTTATCCTCAAAGGTCCCTGCGGAAAAGCTCCCGAGTGCGCTTTGGGTGCAGATTTGCCTTTTTTGGTTAAATCCTGAGACTCGGGGTCTCTTTTTTATTTTTCCTTGGCCATTTTTCTCACCGCTATTTGCCTTTTTTTCCTGCGTTTTGCTGCTTTCCTGAGGGGGTAAACACACTCGAGACCCCCCACCCCACCACCCCGCCCCACAAAAAAAACCCAAAACACCACGTGTTTTTTTCCTCTTTTCCCCTTTTCCAGAGTTTCAGCTGTCCCCTCCCGCGCTTCGCCTTTCTGGGGGGAAAAAAAGGGATTTTGGATCACTTACTCTGCGGCGACAGGCGGGACCTACGGAGCGCTACAGCCGGAGCCTGGTGACGCTGGAGGGGGGTTTGGGGGGGGGGTGTTTTCACCTTTTCTTGGCGTTTTTATAGAAAAATGGGGGGAGTGGGGGCGACGGCCGCGGCGCCTGCAACGACAAGAGCCCCCCCGCCCCCGAACCCCCCCGGATCCCCCCAAAACGAACGGGGGGAAGGGCCTCACCCGGCTGCCGCCTCCGGCCGGTTCCTCCTCCAGCCCCACCAGCTCCGGCTCCACTCTGGGTTTTTTTTCCTTAAATTCCTCAACATTTCCTTCCCTCGGCGGCTCCTGTTCTCCACTTGCTCTTTTCTGGCCTTTCTCTTCCTTTTCTCTCCCGTCTCCTGCTCGGCAACACTTTCCTCCGGGTTTTTTTTTTTTCTCCTTTTTTAAAATTTAGTTTCTCAGTTTTCACCAGTTTCTACCGGCTTCGCTTCTTTTTTTTCTCTATTTCCTCCTCTTTTCTTTTATCCTCATATTCTTTTATCCTCATTTTGTTAATTTACTTCATTTTCTTAATTTTTAAAATCTTCTCTTTAGTTTTTCCTTTTTTCTCTTTTCTCATTTTTGCCTGCTTTTTCCTTTTTCCTTCTCTAGCTTCACCATTTTCTACTGGCTCCTCTGATTTTTCTTTTTTTCCTATCTTCTCCAATTTCCAGCAATTATTTTTTCTTTTTTTTTTCCTATTTTTTTCTCTTTTCTATTTGTTTTCTTTTTTCTCTATTTTCTTTTTTCTCTATTTTCTTTTTTCTCTATTTTCTTTTTTCTCTATTTTCTTTTTTCTCTTTTCTATTTTCTTTTTCTATTTTTTCAATTTTTCCTACTTCCAGCTTCAGCCATCTCCACGGGCTCTTTTTCCCCCTTAATTTTGAAGATTTCCTCCAGCTTCGCCAACTTGTCACGGCTTTTCTCTTTTCTCACTTCTTCCTCTTCTTCCCTGGGGTTGCCCTGCCCAGCGCCTCCTTCCTGGCCGCCAGCCGCCGCCTTTTAACAAAAAGTCCTTTTTTCCTCCCAGCCAGGGCTACTGGGGGGGGGGGGGGGGGAACACAACAGAACTCCCTCGTTTCTCTCTTCAAAACGTTAATCTCGCTCCCTGCCAAGTTTATCTTCGCTCTTGATTTCTCCTGTTTTTTCCCCAATTATCTCCTCTCTCAAGCCATCTTCCTCTGCCAGCCATCTTCTGTCTTGCCTGAAAATGACGCATTTCACCCCAAACTCTCCCGAAACATCCGCACCCGCACCCAACCTGTGCTCTCCCCCAGCCCAGCCTGGCGCTGCTTTTCAGAAGAAACAAGGGAAAAAGCTTTTAACAGCTTTCTTCTGAAGAAAGCAGCTTTAGGAGCTTTCAAAAAAAAAAAAAAAACACCAACAAAAGAACCCAAAACCCAAACAAACAAAACAAACAAAAAACACAAATAAAAAACACCCTTTAGGGGCTTTAAGAGCTTTTTGTAAAAATGAAAAAGCTTTAGGAGCTTTTTTAAGAAAATAAAATAGTTTCAATAGCCTTTTTAAAAAGAAAGCAACTTTAAGAGCGCTTTTTTTCTTTTCAGCTTTGAAAGGTTTTTGGATTATTTTTTTTCTTTTTGATTAAAAAAAGGCTCCGGCTTTACAGTATTTAAGCATTTTTTAAAAATAATAAAACAGCTTTGAAAGCTTTTTCTTAGAACAGCCTTAAGAGCTTTCTGTTTTTTTAAAATAACAGCTTTAGGAATTTAGTTTTTAAAGAATAAAACAGCTTTAAGAGCCGCTTTTTTTTTTTTTTTTTAATAATGCAGCTTTAAGAGCTTTTTTCCGGTTAGAAAAGCGCCCCAGCTTGCTCCAGCTTTTCCACACGGCTGAAGTGCCGTGTTTTAAGAATTTTTTTATAAAAAAACAGCTTTTAAGAGCTTGTTTTCTTTAAAGGAAACAGCTCTCAGGTCTTTCTTTAAGTAAAGCAGCTTTCGGAGCTTTTTTAAGAAAATAAAACCGCTTTAAGAGCATTTTTAGAATAAAGCAGCTCTTGCGGGCTGGTCTCACGGCGGAGACAGCCGCAGCGGCCGGGCTCTCCGCCGAGGGAATCGCCGCTATCGCGATACAGAGCGGCGACGCGGGGCCGTTTCCTCGCAGAGCGCTCGCCCGCGCCGGGGCCGCGCTTATAAACTGCCGCACTGCGCCGCCACCGCCGCCTCCGCGGGGGGGCAAGAAAATAATCCCTAAAAAAGCAGCGGCCAAAAAAATCCTGCCCCGGCATGCGAGAAATTTTTTTTTGTTGTTTTTCTGTTCCCCCCCTCATAGATCCCCCTGGCAGCGGGAGGCATTCGGCCGCCCCGTGCGTTTTGCATGTAAATTTAACACCAAGGTTTCGCTCGATTTTGCTTGTTCTGGGAAAAAAAAAAAAAAATTAAAATCCTGATCTTTCTGGATGGTTTTAGAGCGTTCTCACTATTTAATATCTAACATTGGTTTGGCTCTTGATGCCTCATGGGTCCAGGCCCTGGGGACAAAGACTCCTTTTCTCCCCAAAACGGTCACAAGTCCTGGGGAAAAAGGGTGAGCTCCGAAGGGGACACACAGACCCCAGAAACCCTTTTTTTTTCCCCCACCACCTTCCTTGTTTCTAGCAAATCCCAAACGATCCTTTTTTAATATTTTCATTCCCTTAGAGAAAAGCCCAAACAACCCTTTTTTTTTTTTTCTTTTTTAATAAATGCTTTTGTCCCCACTCCAGCAAAGCCCGAACAACACTTTTTTTTTTTTTTAACAATTATTTTCCCCTTTCTCCAGCAAAGCCTTTTTAACTTCTTCCTTTCCACAAAAATACATGAAAATCTCTCCATTTCACAGAGTTTCAAGGCCATGCTGAGTCACGGCACAGCCTGTTTTCAACCAGCTAAAAAAAAAAAAAAAAAAGCCATCCGTGGCATTTTGAGGCGTTTCCAGGCAGGAAGCGACACCCCAAAAGTGCTGTTGGGGAGGACACCCTTCCCCCCCAGCCTGTAATTAAAGCCGACCAAGGGTTAATTAAAGCCGCTGATGAAGCCAACGAGGCATTCAGGAGGCACAGGGTGAGTTTTTCCGACACGTCGCCAGGGCGTTTCCTGCAGGAGAAGATATTTTGCTTTTATTATTTTGCTGCGTTATTCTGCCATTAACACCCCCAAACCGTTTTTTTTTTCCCCCCACCATTTCAGCCGTAGGGAGCGGCCTCCCCTCACTCATAACCTGTATTTGGGAGGGGGGATTCATTCACCTGATGATTTGTGCGATCATTTTCCCATTTCTGGCTATGTTTAAGCACACACCTCTCTTGACTTCAGCTTTAAAATTATTTTATTGGCTGAGATATGGCAAAAGTTCATGGTTTTTTGCATGGAAAAGCCCCTAAAAAGCTGGGTTTCCCCCCCCCCCTCAGGGGCTGGGCCCTGAAGGTCCATTTTAAGGGTTTTTCCATTGGAATGGTGAACCTGATTTTCACCAAAACCTGGGGTTTTATCAGCCAAAAAAAGGCCCAAGTAAGTGAAAAATAGACGTTTTGCCCTGGCTAGCACTAAAAATCTCCTCGGAGTGAGTCCCAAAGAGGCCCCACTGCTCTGCCAGCACCTTTAGGCCGATTTAAGCTGTTCTGGAGGCCCAGGGTAGAGATTTTGGCCCCGACCCAGCGCAGAACCGCGGGGGAGGCCTCAAACCCCAGCGCCGAGCCGAAAACTGCGCGTTTTCAGCAGCTTTTTACCTTTTCCGAGCCCACAAGGAGAGGGCTCCGCCACCAGCCCGCTCTCCGCAGGGGTTTGGGGTGAAACCCGCCGGATTTCTCACCCTCTTTCACAGCCTGGAGGAACCGTTTCCTCAAATTTTTTCTCCCTCTGGAAAACCTGCCCCTTTTTTAACGACTTTTCACACAAAAATCACCTCGGGCGAGGGGGCCGCTCCCCACACCCACCCCAGCCGGGGCCCCCGGACCGCGCCAGAGCGGCACACACACACCCCCCCCCCGCCGACGCTTTCCCCTCCCCCAGCCCCGTTCCCCGCCGAACTGGGGGGGGGGCGGGGGGGGCCCGGCGGAGGGATCCGCGGTGACGCGGCCCCGCGGCCGGTTCCGGCCGCCGCTGCGAGTGGCGCAGCGCGACACTGCGCCTGCGCGCCCTCCCCTCCTGTGCCGCATCGCCACAAAATGGCGGCGAGAAGGGGGGGGGGGGGGGGGGTGTGGAACCGCCGCCTGCAGCGAGGGGCAGGGAGAGGCGGAAAAATAAAAAAAAAAAACCCGACCTTGATTTCACCTCGGTTTCGCCCCCAAAGCCTGGCCCGATGCCGGGGTCCCCCGGTGGCTCGCGAATTAACCCCCCCGTTTTGTCCAGAAATGAGCGGCTCCGCCGACCCAAAATGGCGTTTCTTCACGGGAAGGGCCCGTCCTCACCCCGAGGGGGGGCCGCGTCCCCGCGGTTTCCGTCAGGAAACCCTTTTCCAAAACCCTCTGGTTGTCACCCCAAACGTTTCCATTTTCCCCTCCCGGTTGGCAAACCCGCTCGATTTCGGAGCCAACGCTCACCCTGGTGTAAACCCCGGTGACGTTTAAACTGCCATTTGCGAGCAAATCACTGATTCTCCTTTCAGAAAAAAAAAACATTTCACTGGGGCTGAGGTGGTTCTGACGTGGAGCGGGGGGTGTGCTGGGGCTGTATTTGTGAAAAACGCATCAAAGTTGGTTAAAAATAGCCCCTGACTGGTGAGGAACGAGGGGGAAAATGCGGTTAAACAGCGAAATAGTGGAATTTTGAGGGTGGTTTCGTAGCCAGGGCCCGATGCGACAGAGAGCAGTGCCCCTAAATCGCCTGGATTTGCCCCAGAGAGGCCGGGGGGGTGCGGGGCCTCGAGCGCTCACTAGCGCTAACGAGGGGCGTCCCCATGAAACACACAGCCCTGGACATGCACATGCGTGTGTGTCACCCCCCCAGTGTCCCCCCCAGCCCTAAAATGGCCGCCATCACGTGGGGCGGCCATTTGGCAACGCTGCCCACCCCCATCAGCCCCAAACTGCCTTGAATTCACCCCAAACTGCCCCGGTATGGCCCAAAGTGCCCCAAATTAGCACCAAATTCTCCTCGATTACACCTAAATCGCCCTAAATCACCCCAAATCTGTACCAAACCACCCCGAGACGTCCCAGACTGCCCTAAATTATCCCCAAACCACCCCAAATTAGATCCAGACTGACCTGCTCTGGCCCAAACCATCCTGAATTATCCCCGAATTCTCCGGATCGGCCCCAAACTTCCCTCAATTAGCCCCAAATCGGGCTGTGACCTGGGGGGGGGGGCAACGGTGACATCTGTGCAGTTTATTAGTATGTGTGGGGGGGATCAGTACAAAGGGGGGGGGTCCCGGATGCCTGGTCCATCGCTGGGGGCTCCCAGTCCGTGCTGGGGAGGGTTCCCAGTGCTCCCAGTCCAGTGGTGGGCGGGGGGAGCTCAGCCCTGCTCCGGCCCGGCCCCCCCTGACACGGGTGCGTAGGAGCCGCCCCCCCGCCCGAAAAAGGACCCTGAGCGCCGGGGGGGCTTCACCCGCCGCAGCTCCTGCCCTGGGGAGTGACATTGGGGGGGTGTCAGTGCACACCTGGACCCCCCCATGTCCCTCTGGGTGTCCCCACACCGTGCCACGGGGTCCCCTGTGGCCTCCCAACTCCCATGGGGCCCCCACCCTGGTGCCAGGGTCGCGGCCCCCCCACAGTGCTCCCTGGGTGTCCCCTGCACCCCCCCCGTGGGTGTGTGTGTGTCCCCCTCCCTGTGTCCTCCCCCGGGGCTGGGGTCCCCCCCTATACCCCTGTGTCCCCCCCTGTCCCCCCCGTGTCCCATGTCCCCCCCATTGTCCCCCCGTGTTCCCCCCTGTGTCCCCCCCTGTGTCCCATGTCCCGCCCTGTGTCCCCCCCCTGTCCCCCCTGTGTCCCCCCCTGTGTCCCCCGTGTCCCCCCACCCTCCTGCACGTAGTCGATCGTCGCCAGCCGCTGCAGGCGGGGCCGGGTCACGCTCTCCTGCCGCCGCAAGGGGGCGCCCGGCGGGGGGGTCGCGGGGCGGGGCGGGGGAGGGGCCGGCGCGGGCCCCGCCCCCCCCAGCTCGATGCAGCACTCGATGAGGGCGCTCATCAGCTCGGCCTGGGGGGAGGGGAGCCCCGCTGACCCCCAGCTGCCCCCCAACACCGCCCAGTGGCCCCCAACACCCCCCAGCTGCCCCACAGCGACCCCCAACTGCCCTCCAACACCGCCCAGTGACCCCCAACACCCCCCAACACTCCCCAGTGCCCCCCAACTGCCCCTCAACACCGCCCAGTGACCCCCAACACCCCCCAGCTGCCCCCCAACACCGCCCAGTGACCCCCAACACCCCCCCAACTTCCCCACAGTGACCCCCAACTGCCCCCCAACACCCCCCACTGACCCCCAGTGCCCCCCAGCTGAGTCCCAGCCACCCTGTGGGGGGGCAGATCTGAGCCCCACTGCCCCCCGCCGGGGGTCTGACCTGGGGGGAGAACACCCGCAGCAGGCGGTTCACGGGGGCGCCCTCGTGCTCGCCGTCGAACTCCAGCCACAGCTGGGGGGGCTCCACGGTGTCCCCCTCCTGCCCTACGGCGTCCCCCTCCTGCCCCACGGCGTCCCCGTCCTGCCCCACGGCGCCCACCAGCTCCCAGCACAGCTCAGGGAAGGTCAGTGTCAGCAGCACGTGCTGGGGGGGCGGGGGGGTCAGCCCCACGGCGTCCCCCTGTGCCCCACGGCTGCCCCCAGCCCCACGGCGTCCCCCTGTGCCCCACGGCTGCCCCCCAGCCCCACAGCATCCCTCCAAAAATGCCCTGTGGCCCCTTGCACCCCCCCCAGCCCCGCGATGCCCCCAACCCACCCCCCACCGCTCCCCAGACCCCATCCTGCCCCACAGACCCCACCGTGGGCCCGATCCTGCCCCACAGCCCCCCTGCCCCGTACCTTCTCCCGGGCGTCGATGATGGTGACGCCCTCCAGCCCCACGGCGACGCTGACGGGCCGCAGCCCCCCCCGGCCCAGCAGCCCCCCGGAGGGGCGCTCGATGGCCCCCGGGAAGAAGGCACACCTGGGGGGGGGGGGGGGGGGAAATATCTGGCACCCTCCCCAGACACCCGGGTCCCTTGTGGCTGTGGGGTGACCTGGGGGGCCCAGACGCTGTGGGGGGGCCCGCGTGGGGGCCCCCACTCACCCGTAGTAGGGCAGAGCGTGGCAGCGGCGCAGGAAGGTGCGGTAGAGTTCGGCAGGGGGGGCCTGGGGTCCGGGGGTGCGGGCAAAGGCCTGGAGCAGCCCCTCCTCGGGGGGGGGCGAGCGGGGGCCCCGCCGGCGCAGAGCCCCCCACAGCCCCCCCCGCCCCGGGGGTGGCGGCAGCAGCTCCCCCAGCAGCGGCCTGGGGGGGGAGAGGGGGTGAGGGGCTGTGGGGGGGACTGGGGGGGTGGGTTCATGTGAGCCAGGGGGTGCCAGGGGTCGGGGGGTGACATGGGAGGGGTGAGGGGGGTTCAGGGACTGCGGTGGATCTGGGGGTGCTGTGGGGGGGTCAGGAGCGGCTGATGGTCAGGGGGTGCCGGGGGTCAGGGGGTGCTAGGAGGGTGGGTTCATGTGAGCCAGGGAGTGCTGGGGCTTGGGGGGTGCTGGGGGGCATGTGGGGGGGTCGGGGGCTGCCGTGGGGGGTGTGGGGGGGTCAGGGGCCGCCGGGGGGGTCGCGTGGGGCGGTGCTGACCGCAGGCTGCGGGGCGAGTGGCGGCCGGGCTGGAAGGGGCCCAGGCGCAGGCGGCAGATCAGAGCCCCCAGCTCCTCCCCGTCGGGGGGGTCCACGGGGTAGCGGCCCCCCAGCAGGTTCCCCCGCGCCTCCTCGTACAGCAGCCGCAGCAGCTCCTCCTCCTCCAGCTGGGGGCGGCGCCGGAGTCACCCGGGGGGGTGGGGGTGACCCCGGGGCCCCACGGCCGCGGGGGGGTCCCGGTGTGGGGGTCCCCGATCCCGCTCACCTCCAGCTCCTTGCTCTTGGGGAAGAAAACGTTCCTGCGCAGCTGCAGGCAGGGCTCGTCTGGGGGGCGCGTGGGGGTCAGGGGGCACTCAGGGGGCACCCAGGGGGCGCCCAGGGGTGCGGGGGGACCCCCCCACGGTGCCCCCCCGTGTCTCACCGTGGGCAATGTCGCGGGGGGAGCCCAGGCTGAGGCGCAGCAGCAGGTCGGGCCACTGCCGGGCCAGGCGCAGGGGGCGGTGGTGGGGCTTCAGCTGCACCTCTGGGGTCACGGACACGGTCACGGTCACGGACACGGACATGGACACAGACATGGTCACAGACATGGACACGGGTATGGACATGGTCACAGACACAGACACGGACATGGACACTGACGTGGACACGGACATGGACACGGATATGGTCACAGACACGGACACGGACATGGACATGGACATGGTCACAGACACGGATATGGACACGGACATGGACACGGATATGGTCACGGACACGGACACGGACACCCCCCCCCTGCTGACCCCCACGGACCCCTCCTCAGCCACCGCCATGGCCCCGCCCCCCGGACCCCCCCAGACCCCCCCACTGACCCCCCCGGGTCTGAACCCCCCGCTGGGCCCCGGCCCCACCCCTCTCCTCGGAGCTCCGCCCCCTCCCGAGCCCCCGCCCCCTCACCGCGGAGCGCCGCCCCTCCCGCGGCCCCGCCCCTCCCGCGGCCCGCCCCTCCCGCGGCCCCGCCCCCGCTCACCCAGCAGGGGCGAGGCCATCCACAGCGCCAGCGCGGGCCCGGCGGCGGGCGGGAGGCGCAGCGCCCCCTGCAGGCGGCGCAGCAGCTCCGCGGCCGTGGGCCCCGGCGGCGGCTCCAGCGGCAGCGGCACCCGCGCCCCGTCCGGCAGGAACGTCACGGCCGCGGGGGCTGCGGGGGCCAAGCGTGGGCACCGGCCGGGACGCCGGGCACCCCCCAGAGGGACCCGCCGGGGACCTCCGGGACACCCCCCGTCCCCCCGAAAGGGACCCGCCGGCCCCCCCCGGGGCCCGCCGGAACGCCCAGAAGGGGACCCGCCGGGGACCCCCGCCACCCCCCGAAGGGACCCGCGGGAACCCCCAGAAGGACCCCGGGCACCCCCACCCCCGACGGGACCCCCCCGGGCACGGCCCCGCCCCCCGGGACCCCCGGCCCCGCCCTCCCCGCCTGCCCCGCCCCCTCACCGGCAGCGCCGGCGGCCGCGGACGCCCCCTCCCCCTCCATGCGCGGGATGGCGGCGCGGGGGTCACGGCGGGGTCAGCGCGGGGTCACGGCGGGGTCAGGGCTCGGGGCGCTCCGCACGCCCTTGCCGTGCCGCGCGGAAGCACCGCGGGGGAGGGGGAGGAGCCGCTCCTCGTGACGTCACCCGCGCCCCACCCCGGGGAGGGGCCCCAGGACGCGGAGGCACCGCCCCCAGGACACGCAGGCGCCGCCCTCAGGATGCGGAGGCACCGCCCCCAGGACGCGCAGGCACCGCCCCCAGGACGCGTAGGTGCCGCCCTCAGGACGCACAGGCACCGCCCCCAGGACGCGTAGGTGCCGCCCCCAGGACGCGGAGGCACCGCCCCCAGGACGCGGAGGCGCCGCCCCCAGGATTCAGCGGCGCCGCCCCCAGGACTCAGAGGCACCGCCCCCAGGACGCGGAGGCACCGCCCCCAGGACGCGGAGGCGCCGCCCCCAGGATTCAGCGGCGCCGCCCCCAGGACTCAGAGGCACCGCCCCCAGGACGCGGAGGCACCGCCCCCAGGACGCGGAGGCACCGCCCCCAGGACGCGGAGGCGCCGCCCCCAGGATTCAGCGGCGCCGCCCCCAGGACTCAGAGGCACCGCCCCCAGGACGCGGAGGCACCGCCCCCAGGACGCGGAGGCACCGCCCCCAGGACGCGGAGGCGCCGCCCCCCGTCGGCGGGGGGGCGGTGGCGGCGCAGGAAGAGGCGGAGCCGCCGTACGAAGTATCGAACCGTGTATTCCTCTGTGCGGGGGGGCCGGGCGGGGCGGGCCCGACCCCGGCGGGGCTCCGGAAATTAAAAAAAGAAACCCAAAGAAAGACCCGGGGGGGCGGTAAAAAAAAAAAAAAAACAATTAAAAGGGGCGGGGGCGGAGTGGGGGGGGTCCCGCGCCCCTTTCGGGGGGGTCCCGCACCCCACGCAGGGGGGGTCCCGCGTCCCCCAGGCCCCTCTGACGCTCCCCCCCGGCGTGCAGGGACCCCCCGCGCCCCCGTTGCCCTCGGGGGGACACAGACAGACGACCACAGAGGTGCCACCCGGGGCGGGGGATGACGGTGCCGGTGCCACCCGGGTTGGGGGGGGGTGACAGCCCGCGGGGGGGGGGGGGCGGGGTCGAGGAGGCGGGTGGCGGCCCGTTTCGGGGAGGGGAGTGGGACAGGGACAGGCGCGTCCCCCCCCCCGTCAGACATAGTACTCCTTGTCCTTGTTGCGTCGGGCCTTGCCAGGCGCCTTGGGGGGCGCGGGGGGCACCTTCTCCTTGGGGGTCCCCCCGCCGGGGGGGGCGGCGGTGGCGTTGGGGGCCCCCCCGGGGGCTCCGGCGGCGTTGGCAGCGTTGGCGGGGGGGGCGGCCCCGATGTAGTGGCGGCTCTGGTCCACCTGGTAGGAGCCTTCGTCCCTGTTGCGGTACTTGTACATGGCGTAGAGGAGGATGAGGATGCAGAGCGCGGCGGCCGCCACGATGCCGACCACCATCCCGGTGGTGCCGCCGGCCTCCCGCACCACCTCCACGGCGCCCGGCGCGGCGGCTGTGGGGACAGCGGGACGGCGGGTGACCGGGGCGGCCGTCACCCGCCCGCGCCCCGACACCCCCTCGCGCGGGTGCCGCTCGCCTGCCGGCACCAGCCCCGGCAGCGGGACGGCCACGACGGTGGGGACGGTGACCGCCTCGGCGTTGGCGTCGGTGATGAGGTCGGCGGTGACGTCGTCGCGGCGGGGGGCGGTGATGTCACCGCCGTGGCCCGCGAAGTCCTCGTCGTCAGCCGGCGGCAGGTTGGGGTCGGCCGCCTCCCCCGAGGCGAAGCCCGAGGGCTCCTCGCAGTCGGGGCCACAGCCGGGGGGGGCGCGAGGGGAGGCCGGGGGGGGCGGCGGGGGGGACGCCGGCCCCCCGCCCGCCGGGGACGCCGGCAGCACCAGCTCGCCGCCTGCGGAGACAGAAAGGAGACGGGGGGGGCCGGAGAGGGGGGGCCCTGCGTCAGCCCCCGCCATGGTCCTCCCCGGCCCCCCGAACCCCCCCACCGCTGCCGCCGCCGCCGCCGCTTCTCGCCGTTATTATTAGCATTATTATTATCTTTTTTTTTTTTTTTTTTAGCTAATTTCCGCTTTTTTTTTTTAAGAGCAAACCGCGGCGCTGCCGTCAACTTACATCGCGGGATGGGGCCGGGTGATTTTAGCGTGGAGGAAAAAGAAATTGCAGGAAGGAAGGGAAAGCACACAAAAAAAAGAGAAGAAAGAAAGAAAAAAGAGAAAAAAGAACAAAAAGAAAAGAAGAGAGAGACACTCGGTGAGAAGGTGCCGCCGGCCGACCCCCTGCGGCGCCACCGGCCTGCGCCCGGCCAGCCCTGCCTGCGGCCCTGGAGCCATCGGCCTTGAACCCATCCATCCGTCCGTCCATCCATCCATCCGTCCGTCCATCTGTCCATCCGTCCATCCATCCGTCCGTCCGTCCATCCATCCGTCCATCCATCTGTCCATCCATCCATTGATCCATCCATCCATCCATCCATCCGTCCGTCCATCCATCGATCCGTCCATCTGTCCATCCATCCATCCATCTGTCCATCCGTTCATCCATCCGTCCATCCATCCGTCCATCCGTCCGTCCATCCATCCGTCTGTACGTCCATCCATCCCTCTGTCAGCCTTCAATCTGTCCGTCTGTCCATGCGTCCGTCTGTCCCTGTGTCCGTCTGCCCATCCCTCAGTCCGTCCATCTGTGCATCCCTCCATCCTCAGGCCCATCCGTCTATGAATCCATCTGTCCATCTGTCTGTCCGTCCATCCATCCTCGAATCCCCCCACCCACCCATCCACCCGCCTGTCCTCGAATCCATCCTCGAGTCCCTTTGTCCATCCACACCTCAGTCCCTGTGTCCACCCACCCATCCATGCATCCGTCTGTCCAGCCTTGAATCCAACTCTCTGTCCGTGTGTCCATCCAGCCTTGGCTCTGTCCATCCACCTGCTCGTCTGTGCACCCTTTCACCCAGGAATCCGCCCATTGACCTTGAGCCTGTCTGTCCGTCCATCCATCCGTCTGTCCATCCATCCAGTCAGCCCTGAGTCCACCTGTGCGTCCGTCTGTCCATCCATCCAGTCAGCCCTGAGTCCACCTGTGCGTCCATCTGTCCATCCATCTGTCCATCCTTCATCCGTCCATCCATCCATCCATCATCCGTCTGTCCATCCTTCATCCATCCACCTGTCCGTGTGTCCGTCCACCCATCCATCCATCCATCCATCTGTCCATCCTTAATCCATCCATCTGTCCATGTGTCTGTCCGTCCATCCATCCGTCTGTCCATCCTTCATCCATCCACCTGTCCATGTGTCCATCCGTCCATCCATCCATCCGTCCGTCCATCCAGACAGCCGAGGCCACCTGTGCATCCATCTGTCCTTGAATCCATCTGTCCTTCATCCGTCCGTCTGTCCGTCCATCCATCCATCCATCCATCCGTGTGTCCATCCATCCGTCCATCCCTGACTGTCCCTCTGACAGTCCATCTGTCCATCCAGCCCTGAATCCATCTGTCCATCTGTCCGTCCAGCCTCAAATCCATCCATCAACCCTTGAATCCATCCGTCCGTCCATCATCTGTCCATCCGTCCATCCGTCTGTCCATCCTTCATCCATCCACCTGTCCATGTGTCCATCCATCCATCCATCCATCCGTCCGTCCATCCAGACAGCCGAGGCCACCTGTGCGTCCATCCGTCCTTGAATCCATCTGTCCTTCATCCGTCCGTCCGTCCGTCCATCATCCATCCGTCCGTCCATGCGTCCATCCATCCATCCATCCATTCATCATCCATCCGTCCATCCGTCATTTGTCCATCATCCGTCCATTATCCGTCATCCATCCATCATCCATCTGTCCGTCTGTCCATCTACCCTTCCGAGCACATCCATCATCCATCCGTCTGTCCATCATCCGTCTGTCCATCCATCTGTCATGTGTCCATCACCCGTCCGTCCATCTATCATCTGTCTGTCCATCCATCATCTGTCCGTCATCCGTCCATCATCTGTCATCCATCCATTATCCGTCCGTCCATCTGTCCATCCATCCATCCATCCATCCATCCATCCATCCACTCTTCCATCTAAGCGCACCCATCATCCGTCCGTCCATCCGTCCATCATCTGTCATCCGTCCATCCACCACCTCTTCACCACCGTCCATCCTCCAGCCATTCCCCCCCTTTATCCGTCGTCTGTCCATCGTCCGTCTGTCAGTCTGTCCGTCCGTCCGTCCGTCCGTCCCCCTCTCCTCCCCCCCTGCTCCCCCCACCGCTGCCGCCCCTCCCCCCCGGCGGTTGGGTGGGGCTCGGGGGGTCCCGGGCGTCAGGGGACGCCCCACCCCCACGGCACCGGGAGGGCCCCCCCAGGCGCGGGGGCACCCATGGGTGCGGGGGGGGGACCCAGGCGCCCGGGCTCGGGGAGCCCCAAGCGCGCTGGGGGAGGGGAGGGGAGGGCCCTCGCATGGGGCCCTGGGCGGCAGCAGCCGTGCGACGGCCTCGCACGGGGGGGTGACCCCGGGGGCCCTCCCTGTCCGTCCGTCTGTCCGTCCGTCTGTCGGGGCGGGGCCAGGGGCGGGGCTTGCGTGGGGCCTCGGAACACACGCATGTGCGTGGAGCTGGCGGAAGCGTGTGCCACAGGGCAGGGAACACACGTGTGCGGGGGGCGGGGCCACCTGCAAGGGGGGGGCGGGGGCGCGTGTGCACGGGGACGTGCGAGAGTGTGTGAGCTGCTGCGCACGCGCGTGTGTCTGCGCGCAGGAGTGTCGGCGGCTGCGCGTGTGTGTGTGCCTGTGGGGCGTGGGCACCCTGGTGCCCTTCTGTGTGCGCAAGCATGTGCACAAGCCTGTGTGTGCGTGTGAGCAGCTGTTGTGCACATGCGCGTGCATCTGCGTACAGCCATGTGAGCCTGGGCATCCGTGTGGGTGTGCATCAGTGTGCACGTGTGTGTGTGCAGCCAAGTGACTGCCAGTGTGCACAAGCACACGTGTGAACCTGTGTGTGCACGCATGTGTGTGCATCTGCGTTCTGTGTGCACGAGCATGTGCAATAATGTCTGTGTTTGTGTGCACGTGTGTGCGTGTGCTTGTGCAAGTGTGTGTGGGCGCATGTACAGGTGTGCGAGCAGCTCTTGTGCATGTGTGTGCGTGGATGCAGCCGCATGTACGTGTGTGTGTGCAGCTGGGTTCCTGCGTTCCCATGTGTGCAAGCGTGTGCACGAGCGTGTGTGCGTGAGCCCGTGCCCGTGCACACCCACACGTCTGCACACGCACGTGTGCGCCCCGGCTGCCCCTGCGCGTGCGAGGGCGTCGCTGCCGCCGTTGGGGGGGGTGGGGTGGGGGTGCGTGTGCGTGCGTGCGGCGGGGGCCGGGGGTGCGGGCGTGCCCCGGGCGGGCGTGCGAGGCCGTGGCCGCACACGCGCGTGCCCGGGGCGTCCCCGCGGAGGAGCACCCACCTGTGCCGGGCTCACACTCCTCCAGGTCCTCGTCGTCGCTCGGGCACTCGGCCGAGGCCACCAGCAGGTCGTCCGTGTTCTGGGGGGGGGGCGGCGCAGGGGGCGTCACGGGCCGCCCGGCGCCCCCCGCGTCCCCCCCGCGTCCCCCCCCGTACCTGTGCGACGGTGTCGCGGAGGGTGGGCGAGCGCCCGCGGCGGGTGGTGGTGGTGGCCATGGTGGTGGTCGTCTCCATGATGGTGGTGGCCATGTCGGGGGGGGCGGGCGTGGCGCCGGGCGGGGCGGGGGGCGGGGGGGGCTCCCCCACCAGGCGCAGGTCCCCCTCCAGCCGCACCCGCGGGTGCCCCTCGGCCGCCAGCGCCAGCAGCTTCAGGCCGTTGTAGTAGAGCCCCGAGAGCTGCCCCTGGAAGGGGCGGCCGCGGTCCCGGCCCCCCACCCGCACGGCCGCCTGGCTGTTGAAGATGGTCAGCTGGCGGCCTGCGGAGAGACGGCGCACGCGCCTCGCACGGGCACGGGGACCGGCACGGGGCGCGGGGCGCGGCGGCCGACCGGCCCCCGGGCCTCGCGCGAGCGCGCATTGCGTGAGCACGCATCGCACAAGGGGCGTGTGCATGATGCACGAGTGCACGTCGCACAGGGGCCGCGTGTGCCTCGCACGAGTGTGCGTTGCAAAAGCATGCACTGCACAAGGGCCGTGTGCATGATGCACGAGTGCACGTTGCACAAGGGCCGCGCGTGCCCTGCACTAGTGCGCGTTGCACGAGCACGCATTGCAAAAGGGCCGTGTGCATGTTGCACGAGTGTGCGTTGCCCAAGCACACCTTGCCCAGGGGCTCTGCGTGCGCTGCATGAGTGCACGCCGCACAAGGGCCATGCGTGCGTCGCACGAGGAGCAGCCCTGTGCCCCAGCCCCGCCACCGCCTGCCCGGCCCCCCCCAACCCCGCCTCCCCCCCTCCCCTCCCCCCGCCCTCGTGCCCCGGGCGGGGGCAGTTAAAGGGACCCCAACAGCCCTCCCGGCCCCTTTAACCCTCTGGGCTGCGCCGGGGCTCAGTTTGGGCCCAATTCCGCCCCTTTTGGTTCATTTGGAGCTGGGAGGAGGCGGGGGGAGGGGTCCTGCCTGCGTGGGCCGGGGCGTGCGAGGGTGTGCGAGGGCTGGGGGGGGGGCGGCTGGTGCACGGGCGGCTCCTGCGCACACAGAGCCCTCGTGCACGCGCGACACTCGCGCACGCACGCTTGTGCATGCACGGCCCTTGTGCACACACACCCCCACGTGCACGCACGGCCCTCGTGCGCGCACCATGCTTGTGCAGGCACAGCCCTCGTGCAGCCACAGCCCCTCGCACGCTCGCCACAATCGTGCATGCTCAGCCCTGGTGCACGCCTGGTCCTCGTGCACGCCCCGGCCCTGCCCCTCCGGTGTCACTCGTCACCGGGCCAATTAGTGTCGCTAATTAGTGCGGTTATTATGCGCGTTTTAGCTTCGTTTATGCTGGTTTAGGGCCCGAGGGGGGCGGCAGCACTCAAAGGGTTAAAGCGCGGTTTAGGGGGCGGTTAAGTTCGTTAGCGTCCCTTTAACCAGGCGGGTTAGCGGGTGACCCGGGTTAGCGAGGGTTAACGAGGGGGCTGGGGTGCCGGGTCCGGTCCCCGGGACCAGGAGTCCTCGGGGATGTGGGGCCTGGACGTGGGGGCCCCGAACATCTGGATCACAAACATCTGGGTACAGGTGCCCGGGTACCCCAACATCTGGGTGCCCCGACATCTGGGCACTGGGCGCTGGGGTCCCCAAAGATTTGGGCCCCCAAATGTCTGGGTGCCAGGCACCAGGGTCCCCACACATCTGGGCCTTGAGCGTCTGGGTGCCCCAACATCTGGGCGCCGGGTGCCAGGGCCCCAGATGGTTGCGTGTCCAGACATCTGGACCCCGAACACCTGGGGCTAAAACATCTGGACCCCAAACAGCTGGACCCCAGGGACCAGGGTCCCCAAACATCTGGGCCTAGAGCGTCTGGGTGCCCCAACATCTGGGTACCAGGTGCCAGGGCCCCAAATGGTTGCCTGTCTGAACATCTGGGCCCCAAACATCTGGGCCCTGAACATCTGGGATCCAAAACACCTGGGCCCCAGGTGCTGGGTTCCCCACGCATCTGGGCCTTGAGTATCTGGGTCCCCAAAGCTCCGGGGTCCAGAACATCTGGGCCCCAGGTGCCGGGGCCCCCAACATCTGGCCCCACACATCTGGGCGCCGGGGGCGGGGGCGGGGCGGTGCTCACGCGTTACCTTTGTCGAGCAGCCACTCATCGACCACCCGCCCCAGGCGGTAGGGGATGCGCTGCCGCGCCAGCGCCAGCCGCTCGCTGTCCCCGCTGCCTTCGGAGGGAGGAGAAGAGGGTTACGGCACGCGGCCACGCCCGCACACGGCCACCGCCGGCCACCGCGGCCTCGCCCCGGGCGGCGCCACGGCAGGGCCGTGGCGTCACCCCTGGTGTCACTGCTGGTGTCACCGTCACCGGGGTGTGAGCGTTGGTGGCCTCATGGCACCACTGTGGGGTCACTGGATGTCACCAGTGGCAGCACCATCGTGTCACCAGGTGTGACCACGTCACCATTGGCAGCACCGTGGTGTCACCGTCACCATGGTGTGACCACGTCACCAGTGGCAGCACCATGGTGTCACCATGTGTGACCACATGTCACCGTTGGCAGCGCTGTGGGTGGGACCGTAGTGTCACCATCACCATGGCGTGACCACATCACCGTTGGCAGCACCATGGTGTCACCGTGGTGTCAATGTCACCATGTGTGACCACGTCACCAGTAGCAGCACCATGGTGGGACTGTGGTGTCACTGTCACCATACGTGACCACGTCACCAGTGGCAGCACCATGGTGGGACCGTGGTGTCACCGTCACTGGGTGTGACCGGGCTGTGACCATCAGTGGCTTCACGGCACCACCGTGGAATCAGCATCACCGGGGTGTGACCACACGTCACCGTTGGTGGCACCATGGCATCACCGTGGTGTCACTGTCACCGGGGTGTGACCGCGTGTCACGGTTGTCACTGCCCTCAGCAGTGCCGGGGTGGGACCGCAGCGTCACCATGACACAACCAGGGCGTCACCGTGACATGACCAGGGTGTCACCATCGCTGGGCTGTGACCACGTGCCCAGGACACGAGCGCGGTGTCACCGTCACCGGGGTGTCACCAGGGTGTCACCGGGGCGTGGCCGCGTTGGGGCTTTAGGGGGTGTTTAGGGGGGGCGTTAGAGGGGCCGGGGGGGAGGGGCGGGGCCGCCCAGGTCCCCTCGCGGCCGCGGTCGCGCTGCCCTTTGTTAGCGCCCTCGTTAGGGGGGGCTGCAGGCCTGGGGGGGCTGGGGGGCTATAGGGTGTCTCCCAGCGCTGTGGGTGCCTGTAGGTGCTGTGGGGTGCCGTGAGGCGCCCTGCAGGGCTCCGGGGCGCCGCTGGTGCCACAGGGAGCTGTGGGGCTACCGTGGGTGCTATACGGTGCACCCAAGCGCTCCAAGGTGCCTGTGGGATGGCTGTGGGGCGCTATAGGGTGCTGTGGGGCTCCCGTAGGTGCTATAGGGTGTCCCTAAGCGCTCCAAGGTGCCTGTGAGATGGCTGTGAGATGGCTGTGGGGCGCTATAGGGTGCTGTGGGGCTCCCGTAGGTGCTATAGGGAGCCCCCAAGCGCTCCAAGGTGCCTGTGGGATGGCTGTGGGGCGCTATAGGGTGCTGTGGGGCTCCCGTAGGTGCTATAGGGTGTCCCTAAGCGCTCCAAGGTGCCTGTGAGATGGCTGTGAGATGGCTGTGGGGCGCTATAGGGTGCTGTGGGGCTCCCGTGGGTGCTATAGGGTGCCCCCAAGCGCTCCAAGGTGCCTGTGGGTGCTGTGGGATGGCTGTGGGGCGCTATAGGGTGCTCTGGGGCTCCCGTAGGTGCTATAGGGTGCCCCCAGGTGCTCGGGATGCCGCTGGGTGCCACAGGGTGACTCTGGGGTGCTATAGGGTGTTCTAAGGCTTGGGTGCCATAGGGTGCCCCCAGGCGCTCAGGATGCCCCTGGGTGCCATAGGGTGATCTGGGGTGCTGTAGGGTGCCCCCAAGCGCTTGGGGCGCCTGCAGGGTGGCTCCGCGGTGCTATAGGGTGCTATGAGGGGGTCTCCAAGCACTCCAGGGTGCTTGTGGGTGGATTTGGGGTGCTGTAGGGTGCTGTGGGGTTGCCATAGGCGCTATAGGGTGCCCCCCAGCGCTCAGGGTGCTGTAGGGTGGCTCTGGGGTGCTGTGGGTGTCCCATAGGTGCTATAGGGTGCTCTGCTCCTGTGGGTACTATAGGGTGCTCTGGGACACTATAGGGTGCTATAGGGTTCCCGTAGGTGCTATGGGGTTCCCATGGGTGCTACAGGGCGCTCTGGGGCTCTGTTGGGTTCCTGGAGGGGCCATGGGGTGCTGTAGGGTGCTATAGGGTGCCGGGGGGGGGCTGCCGCGGCGCGGGGGGGTACCTGGGGGGTAGCGCTCGTGCAGGGGCCCCCCGTCCACCTGGAGGGTGGCGTTGCCGCCGCTGCGGGTGAAGCGAACGACGTGGAACCGCCCATCGCTGACGGCCGCGCCCCGCTCCTCCAGCGCGATGTCCTCCGTCCCCACGTTGAACAGCACCCCCACGGCCCCCTGCGCCTGCGGGGGGGCACCGTGGGTCCGGGGAACCCCCCCGTGACGCCCCCGCAGCCCCCGCGGGTCCCTCCAAGCCTGGCCCTGTGGGGGGTGAAGGACTCCCCCTGCCTCGTGGTTGGGTGGGGGGGATCCCCCAGACACCTGGGTCCCCCCAGAGGGGGGATGGGGGCAGCTGGAGCCCCCCCAAAGTCCCCAGCATTGGGGGGAGGTGGCAGAGTGACCCCCCCCCCAAAGGTCCTTACAGGTGTCTGGGATCCTCAGCCCCCCTGTCCCCAGGGGCGCCCCCACTCCCCCGAGCCCCCCTGTCCCCCCCCATACCCCCCATGATGTGGAGCTGCAGGAAGCCCCCGTTTTTTCCCCCCGTTTTTCCCCATTTCCCCCATTTTTCCGTTTTCCCGTTTTTCCCCATTTTTTCCCCCGTTTTTCCCCGTTTCCCCCATTTTTCCCCGTTTCCCCCGTTTCTCCCTGGTTCCCCCGTTTTTCCACCCGTTTCTCCCCGTTTTTCCCCGTTTCTCCCCGTTTCTCCCCCCGTTTCCCCCCCCGGTCCCCCCCTTACGATGTGGAGCTGCAGGAAGTCCCCGAGGCCGGCGGCGCTCTCCACCCGCAGCAGGACGGCGTCGCGCTGGTGGGTGCTGAAGCCCAGGGCCAGCCGGTCCGCGCGGGTGCTGGGCCGGTCGTTGGGGGGCCACGTGTAGGTGATCAGCGCCCCCCCCTTCCCGAAGATGTAGGTGGTGCCCGCTGGGGGGGGGAGGAGGAGGAGGAGGGGGGGTCAGGGGGACCCCGGCACCCGGGGGGGCCCCGGGGACACCCCACGGTGGGGGGGGGGCTGATGCTGGGCACTAAGGGGGGGGTGGGGGGGTGTCCGGGTGTCTGTGACCCCTCTTGTCTCGGGGGGGAGGGGAGGGGCGGGGGGAGGGCCCGGGTGCCGCTCCTCCCCCACTGCCATGTAGGTCAGTGCCTCCCCGGAGGCCTCGGCCTTGCACGAGGGACGGGGCTTGCACGAGGGCTCGGCCTCGCACGAGAGACCGGCCTCCTATGAGGGCTCGGCCTTGCACGAGTTCTCAGCTTCGCACGAGGGACAGGCCTTGCACGAGGGCTCGGCCCTTCCCTGTGTCCCGGCCCCACACCACCACAGGGCACACGAGGGTTGTGCACACTCACACTCGTGCACAGTGCCCCCCCCCCCCGCAGCTGCACTCCCACCCGGCACACACACACGCGCGCGCACGTGTGCAAGGGCGCACGCACAGACACACCACAGGACCGTGCACACGCATGTGTGCAAGGGGTGTACAGATGCCCCCTGTAGCCCCCCCCGCCCCCCCCAGTGAACTGCAGCCCCAGAGAGAGGAGGAGGAGGAGGAAGGGCCGCTCTAGGGGTCCCTGGGAGGAAGAGGAGGAGGAGGAAGACGGCTGGGGGTGTTGTGGCCCCCAGAAGGAGGAGGAGGGAGAGGACGGATCTGGGGGTCTCCAGGAGGAAGAGGAGGAGGAGGATGAAGGCTTTGGGGTGCCCATGAGCAGAAGAGGATAAGGAAGAGCATGGAGGTTTTGGGGTCCCCACAAGCAGCAGGGGAGGAAGAGGAGGAGGAGGATGGGGGTTTTTGGGGTTCCCATGAGCGGGAGGAAGATGAGGAGGGGAGGAAGAGGAGCAGGCTGGGGGTTTGGAGTCCCTGTGAGCACAAGGGGAGGAGGAGGAGGGGGAGGAGAAATGCCAATCAGAGGGTACCCGGGAACAGGTGGGGAGGAAGAGGAGGGTGAGAAGGAGGAGGAGGAAGGTGAGAAGGAGGAGGAGGGTGAGAAGGAGGAGGAAGGTCTGAGGATCTTCTAGAGGAAGAGGAGGAGGAGGGTTCTGGGGTCCCTGCGAGCTCAAGGGGGGGAGGAGGAGTGGGGTGGAAGAGGAAGAGGAGGAGGACCCCACAAGTAGGAGGGGAGGAAGAAGAGGATGGGGGTCTGGGGGTCCCTGGGAGCAAGAGGAGGGGAAGAGGAGGGTGAGAAGGATGAGGAGGAAGGCTGGTCTTGGGGTCCCTGTGAGCAGGAGGATGAGGAAGGGAGGAAGAGGAGGAGGATGATGGGTTTGGGGTCCCTGTGAGCACAAGAGGAGAAAGAGGAGGGTGAGGAGCAGGAGGAAGGCAGGTCTGGGGGTCCCCAGGAGGAGGAGGAGGGTTTGGGGGTCCCCACAAGCAGAAGAAGATGAAAAAGAGGATGAGGAAGAGCAGGAAGGGGCGGGGGGGAAGATGAGGGTGAGGAGCAGGAGGAAGGCAGATCTGGGGGTTCCTGAGAGAGGGAGGGGAGGAAGAGGAGCAGGATGGGGGTTTCAGGGTCCCCACAAGCAGGAGGAAGAAGAGGAAGAGGAGAACGGGAGCTCTGGGGTCCCCATGAGTGGGAGGGGAGGAAGAAGAGTGGAAGGAGGAGGAGGAGGATTTGAGATCCCTGCAAGCAGGAGGGATGAAGAGGAGGAGGAGGAGGAGGAGGAGGGTGTTGGAGTCCCCATGAGCACAAGAGGAAAAAGAGGAGGGTGAGGAAGAGGAGGAGGAGGAGGATGGGGGCTTTGGGGTCCCCACAAGCAGAATGGGAGGAAGAGGAGGACAGGGGTTTGGGGGTGTCCCAGGATCAGGAGGGGAGGAGGAGGAGGAGGAAGGTCAGTTGGGAGGGGTCCCCAGGAAGAGGAGGAGGAGGGTGGCAAGTCTGGGGGTCCCCAGGAGGAGGAAGATGAGGGGAAGGGTCGGTGTTGGGGTCCCCAGGAGGAGGAAGATGAGGATGAAGGTTGGTCTGGGGGTCCCCAGGAGGAGGAAGATGAGGACGAAGGTTGGTCTGGGGGTCCCCAAGAAGAGGAAGATGAGGACGAAGGTTGGTCTGGGGGTCCCCAGGAGCAGGAAGATGAGGGGAAGGGTCGGTGTTGGGGTCCCCAGGAGGAGGAGGAGGAGGAGGAAGGTCGGGCCGAGTGCCCCAGGCAGCGAGGGGGAGGCAGAGGAGGAGGAGGAGGGAGGGGAGGAGGAGGAGGAGGAGGCTCACCGTGGGCGCCGCGGGTGAGGAAGGGCGTGCGGTTGATGGCGATGGGGACGGTGCCGTGGCGGCTGTGGAAGTGGTGGACGTGGTGGGTGGTGGAGAGGCTGGAGGAGACCCTGGCCGGGCGCCCGGGGGCCGCCAGCACCCCCAGCGCCAGCAGCGCCAGCCCCAGCGCCCCGGGGCCCCCCCGGCCCCCCATCGGCCCCTCAGCGCCCCCCCGCCATCCGCCGGCACCCCCGCGCGGGGGGGGCAGGGGGGGCGCCCCGAAACGGGGACGGGGGTGGGACCCCGGGCTGAGCCGCCCGGGACGGGGGGGAGCCCCCCCGGATGGGGGTGGAAGCGGGGGTGGGGGGTGGGGGGGAAGAGGGCGGGGGGGGGTGCGCCCCAAAACTGGGGGGGTGAGGGCAGGGGGTGCGCCTCGAAATTAGGGGGGAGGAATGGAGGACAGGGGGCGAGCCCCAAAGCTGGGGAGGGGGGATGGAGGGAGGGAGGGGGGCGAGCCCCAAAACCAGAGGGGGGGGGTGGAAGGAGGGGGGCGAGCCCCAAAATGGGAGATGGGGGGAGTGGAGGGAAAGGGGTGCACCCCAACACGGGCTCTGGGGAGGACTGAGCCCCAAAATGGGGTCTGGGGGGGGGCCACAGCCCAAAACGGGGTGTGGGGGGGGAGCGTTTGTGGTCTGGGGGGGCCTCTGCACCCCAAAATGTGGCCCTGGGGCAGATTTGTGCCCTAAAATGTGGCTTGTGGGGGCGCTGAGCCCCAAAACGCGGCCCTGGGCTGGGGGTTGCAGCCTAAAATGGGTCGGGGGGGGGTCCGTGCCCCAAAGTGGGCCGGGGGGGGTTATTGCACCCCAGAAGGTGGCCTGGGGCGCGTGGCCCCCAAATGTGGCCTGAAGGGGGGAGTTGGGCCCCAAAATAGGGTCTGGGGGGGGCGTTGCACCCCGAAAGGTCGTGGGGGGAGGATTGTGCCCCAAAATGTGGCCTGGAGGGGGGGGGGGGCACCCCAAAATGGGGCTGGGGGGAGGAGAAACAAGGTGGGGGAGGGAAGGAGGAGGGAGATGCACCCCGAAATGGGGCTGGGGGGGGGGCACAGCCCCGGGGTCACCCCGACCTCAAGCCGGGGGAGCCCCAAATCTCCTCAAAACTGGGCCCTGGGTCGCCCCACAAGGGCCGGGGGGGGTCCCCGGATCCCCCCCTCGGTGTGGCTAAAGGAGCCCAAAATCTGCCCACAGGGCTGGGGGGGCCCGGGTCACCCCAAAAATGGGGCTGGGGGAGGCCCCGCGTTACCCCAAATCCCTCGAAAATGGGGCTGGGGGGGGTAATGGCCCAAATGTCCCCCTAGAGCGGTGCTGGGGGGCCCGATCCCCCCGAAATGGGGCTGGGGGCGGCGCAGCCCCCCTAGAGGAGCGGGGGGTCCCCGGCCGCCCGCGATGGGCCTGGGGGGGCCCGACCCCCCCTGGGGAGCGGGGCCGGGGGTGTCCGAGCGCCCCCCCCGCGGAGGATCCGGATCCCCCCCCCGGGGCTCAGAGCATGCGGGGGGGGGGCGAGGGGGGGCCCCGGGGCGGGGGGGGCCAGGGCGGGGGGGGCGCGGGGGGGGCTCAGAGGGGGTCGAGCATGGTGCGGGGAGATGGGGGAGGGGGAGATGGAGTGGGGGGGGGGGGGATGGAGGATGGAAGATGGGGGCTGGGGGGGGGATGTGGGGCCGGGGAGAGGGAGCGGGGGGGCGGGGGGGGGGGATGTGGGGCGGGGGGGGCAGGTGTAGGGCGGGGGGGGGGATGTGGGGCGGCGGCCGGGGGCTGCGGGAGGAGGATGGGGATGGGGATGGGGGTGGGCGGGGGGGCTCTGGCCTGGGCGGCTCCGGCTGCGGCTGCGGGGCGCGGTGGGGCGCGGTGGGGCGCGGCGGGTCGGCGCGGCCGTGGGGCGCGGAGGGGCGCGGAGGGGCGCGGGCGGCCGCGGGGCGGCGGCGGCGGCGGCTGCTGCAGCGGGAGGGGCGGGGGAGGGGGGCGGGGCGGGGGGCGGGGCCTGCGGGGGGAGGGGCCGCGCCGCGACCCACCGCGGGGAACCCACCGACACCCCGAACCCCACGGGGGACCCGCGGCCAGGCGGGGCGACTCGCGGGGACCCACCGGGACCCCAAAGAGACCCCCTGGGACCCACAGCTGCCCCACGGGGACCCACCGGGACCCCAAAGAGACCCCACGGGACGCACAGCTGCCCCACGGGGACCCCAAAGAGACCCCCTGGGACCCACAGGGGCCCGTCGGGATCCACAGCTGCCCCACAGCTGCCCCACAGGAACTCTACAAGGACTCACGGGGACCCCACAGTGACCCACGGCTGCCCCATGGAGACCCACCGCTGCCCCACAGCAGCCACGGGGACCCACGGCTGCCCCACAGGGACCCATGGAGACCCACAGCCGCCCCACAGCAGCCCGAGGGTCCCACCGCAGCCCCAGGGGACCCACGGCAGCCCCACGGCAGCTCCCAGGGGCCCCCGGTACCCCCACAGCGACCCACAGCAGCACCCAGCCCCCCCCATCACGGCGTCACCGTGCCCCACGTCCTGCCCCATGGCGTCACCGTGCCCCACAGACGCCCCACGGAGCAGCAGGGCAGAGCTGGGGGGACGCGGCCCCGGGGTCCCCCGGAGGTGAGGGGGGGTGTGGGGGGAGCCCGAGTCCTCTGGGAGCCGGGGGGGGACACGACACACATCACCAGTCCTCGCACGCCCCTCGTGCCCCACACGCGTGTGCAAACAGGGAACTCACCTGGGCCTCGATGGGCTGGGACGTGGGGACCCCGTGCGAGGGACATGTGTGCCCCGTCTGACACATGTGGGGCCCGTGCACCTTGTGCAAGGGAGCGGGGGACACGCAGGCCCAGTGCGAGGGATGCATGTGCCCCGTGTGACACACGTGGGGCCCCGTGCACCTTGTGCAAGGGAGCGGGGGACATGCAGGCCCCGTGCGAGGGACACGAGGCTGCACATGCCCGTGCGAGGGACACAAGGCTGCACACGCCCGTGCGAGGGACACGTGTGTCCCGTGCGAGGCACACGGGGCCGCACACGCCTTGTGCAAGGGAGCGGGGGACACAGACTCTTCGTGCAAGGCACGTGGGACCAGCTGCACCTCGCACGAGGGACTCAAGGCCACGCTGCCCCTGTGCAAGGGACCTGGGGATGCCCGCGCCACCCCCCCGCACCCCCCCCCAACTCACGGTCGTTGCAGACGGGGCCCCCGTACGAGGTCATGGTGCAGTCACACGTGAAGCCGTCCCACTGCTGCAGGCACACGCCCTGGTTGGCGCATGACTCCTCCGTGCACGTCGTGCTCGGGCCTGCGGGCGCCGGCGTCACTGGGGTGCCCCCGAGGTGCCCCCCGGCTGCCTTCGAGCACCCTCGTGAACCCCCCCGTGCACCTTCCGCGTGCCTCCGCACGCTGCTCTGCGCCCCCGCCCGCTGTTGTGCACCCTCATGCAACCCCCGTGCGCCCCCACCTGCCCTCGTGCACCCCCCCCCCCCCCCGCGCGCTTCCCCCGCGCCCCGAGCGCCCTGCGCTGCCCGTGTCCAGCCCCGCACCCCCCCGGGCACCCCGTGAGCACCCTCGTGTGCTCGGGCCCCGTGCACCCTCCCGCCCCCGCGGCCCCCTCACCGTCGCAGCCGCGCTGGACGTGCCCCACGCGGTGCAGCGCGTCGGCCAGCAGGTCGGGCAGGCGGCCGTTGAGGTCGAGCGAGGCCAAGCAGCCCTGGAAGCCCCCGCGCGACGCCACCAGCTTGGGCAGCCGCCCCAGCAGCCCCTTGCTGACGCCCCCGATGTACAGCTCCCCTGGGGGGGGCACACGGGCGGGCGGCGTCACCCAGGGGCGCCCCACGCCCGCCTTCCCCCCCCACAGCCCCGTGCGCCGCCGCCCCCCCCCGGCCCCGCTCACCCTTGAGGTCGAGGTTGCGGGCGCCCTGGCCGTGCTGGGTGACGGGGCGCCCGTCCACCCGCAGCCCGTGCAGGGTGCCCCCCTCCCGCGCCACCGACACCTCGTGCCAGCGCCCGTCGTGCAGCGGCTGCTCCGAGTTCCCCTTCATCAGGGAGGGGCCGTCCCCCAGGTCGAAGACGTAGTGGATGTACCTGGGGGGGGCGTCGGGGGGGACCGGAGGGTTTGGGGGCGCCCCGAGGACTGGGGGGGTTTGGGGGCGCTGCGGATCTGGGGTGCCCCATAGATTGGGGGGGTGGTTGGGAGGCGGCTCACGGATCTGTGGGGCTGAGGGTGGGGTCCTGGGGGTGCCCCATAGATGGGGGGGGCTGGAGGGGGTGTTGGGGGTGCCCCATAGATCTGTGCGGCTGGAGCTGCGTGGGGGGGGACACTGTTGTGCCCCAGAATGAAACAGGCAATGACGGTACTGGGGAGGCGGGGCCAGTGTTGGGGGCGTGGCCTGCACGAGGGGGAGGGTCCAGAGCCGAGGGGGAGGGGCGACCCCCCAGGTCAAACATAGAATGGGGGCACCAATCAATCACCATGGGGTGGGGGCGTGGCCAAGGTTGGGGGAGGAGCCTGAACCAAAGGGGTGGGGTTTGAGTCAAAGGGGTGGGGCCTCAGGCTTGGGGAGTCCCCCAGGTCCCCGGGGGGTTACAGGGTCCCCAGGGGTGTCGGGGGGTCCCTGGGGGGGTCAGGGTGTCCCCGGGGGTGTCGGGGGGTCCCTGTGGGGTGTCAGTGTCCCAGGGAGTGTCGGGGGGGTCCCCAGCGGTCCCGCCGCCCCCCCCGCCGCCCCCCGCCGCGGCGCCCTCACCCCTTGACGAGCTCCACGACGAGGAAGTCGTTGCCGTTGCCGCTGTTGAAGAGGATGAGGCCGTCGGGCGCCGTCGTCTTGAACTGGAAGAAGAGGTGCATGGAGGCGTAGGCCTGGAGCGTGGCCAGCGCCACGTAGGAGCCGCGGCCCCGGAAGGCCACCGGGTCGGCCACGATGGCGCGGCGGCCGAAGCGGGCGTTGAGCTCGCAGGAGCTGATGTCGCCGTTCTTGCAGAGGTCGAGGTAGGGGAGCCCGTTGAAGAGGAGCCCGCTCAGGTGCCCCAGGAAGTTGGAGGGCACCACGGCCAGGAACCGCCGCTCCGTCACGATCCCCGTCTCGATGTTGTGGAACTCCAGGCGGGTGTGGGCGCCCGACATCTGCCCTGGGGGCGCGAGGGGCGCGGGGCGGTGGGTGTCCCCCCCGCGCCCACGGACCCACGGCGCTGCTGCCCGGCCCCGTGTCCCCGCGCGCCTGCACCCGTGTCCCCACGTCCCCGTGTCCCACCTGTCCCATGTGCCACGCACCCACAGCGCTGGTGCCCGGCCCCATGTCCCCACGTCCCTGTGTCCCAGCTGTCCCATGTGCCACGTCCCCACAGAGCTGGTCCCTGTCCCCGCGTCCCCACGTCCCCAGATGGGCACCCACATCCCCACGGACCTGCAACCCCGTCCCCACGTCCCCAAGGGCCAGCCGTCCCACACGCCGCGTCCCCACGCACCCACAGAGCCGCTCCCTGTCCCCGCGCCCCCACAGCTCCCTCGCACCACGTTCTCCCGGACCCGTGTGCCACGTCCCAACCAACCACGTCCCCACGCCGTCGTCCCCCCGCACGGCGCGCGTCCCCCCCGCTCCCCGTCCCCACGCCCCGGTTCCTCCCCGCAGGCACCTTCCACGGTGACGTTGTCGACGGAGAGCTGGAGGCTGCGCCCGCGCCGCACCACCCGCACCGTGTGCCACTCGTTGTCGTCCAGCTTCTGCCCCGCGAAGAGCGTCTCGGGGCCTTTGCCTGGGGGGCGGGGGTCAGCCGGGCCGCGCCGCGCCGCCGCGTGACACCACGTGACGCCGCGTGACGCCTCGCGACAGCACGCGACACCGCACGACCCCGCAACACCACACAGGCGTCGGCCCCCAGCCCGCACCAACAGGCACACGCAGCCCCGCAGACGGCGTGCGCGCACGCACACA
This sequence comes from Athene noctua, assembly GCF_965140245.1. Lineage (NCBI taxonomy): Eukaryota > Metazoa > Chordata > Aves > Strigiformes > Strigidae > Athene > Athene noctua. The sequence continues at coordinate 2,060,798 of NC_134068.1, read as the reverse complement.
CACACACGTGCGCTCCCCGATACTGGGCACGCGCACACGCGTGTGCTCCCCTCGATGCCGCACCCCCCCACCCAAAGCAAAGCGCCCCCCGCACACACAAACGCTGCACGCACGCACGGATGCCCCCTAAACCCTGCGCACGCCCCTAAACGTGGTGCACAAATGCCCCCCCAGCAAACACACGCGCACACACACGTGCGTGTGCTCTCCTAAAGGTCGCGCATGTGCACACCTGCAGGCACAGCACACGCACACCCAAACACGGGGCACACGCACCCTCCCGAGCACACGCACACACGTGTGCACATACATGGGTGTGCACACGTGCACTGGCCAGGGGACGCGGGGACGGGGAGGGAAATGAGGTGGGGGTGCATGCAGAGTGCACGCGTGCACACGCGTGTCTGTGCACGGCTGCAGCGTGTGTGCACACGTGTGTGTCTGCACAGCCCCAGCCTGTGTTTGCACGTGCGTACACGTGTCCACGCACAGCGGCAGCATGCGCACACGCGTGTGCACCTTCACACGGCTGCAGAGCCTGTGCACCATTACAGCACATGCATGTGCACATGTGTTCATGCCTACAGCCCGTGCGCGTGTCCCCGCGTGGGCGTGTGGCACAAGTGAGTACACGTGTGCTCCCGCCCCCCCCAGGACCCCCCCGTGGGCAGGAGACCCCGGACGCCTGGGTCCCGGGGGGGGAGGGGCAGGGTCCGGGACGCCTGGGTCCTTGTGGGGGAGGGGCAGCAGGCCGAGTTCACCCTCGTGTGCCACATCCTTGTGCACGGGGACCCCTCGCACAGGGACCCCCCACTCACCTGCATCCGGAGCTGGTTGTCGCATGCCGGGTCTGGACACGTGTGTCCCACCGACACCCCCCCGTGCACATGCGTGTGTCCTCATGACACACACACCCCCCCTCCAGCACAGCCACTGTGCACGCTGGTGACTGTGAAACACTAGGCCTTGCACACGTGTGTGTGACGGCAGCCGCTGCCCGTGTCCCTGTCCACGTGTCACAGCCCTGGCACAAGCATGTGCCCCGGGGTGGGGGGACTGAGCCTTACCTGCACACACGGGGCCTCGTGTGCCCCGCCTGCACACGCCTTGCACACACGTGTGCGTGACCGTGTCCTCGTGTGGCCCTGGGTGTGGCCACTGAACCCGAGGAGGGGGGACCCGACCCCCAGGGGGGACCCAGGCACCCGGGGGGGACGACCCAGGCGTCCAGGGGGGGACCCAGGCGTTTTGGGGGGGAATCGGGTGTTTTGGGGGGGCGGGGCGCGCACTTACTGGGGTGACAGCCCACGCGCACGCAGTCTGGGGAGAGAAGAGACAGGATCAGGCCCTTCGGAACCGCGGCCGGCCTCACCGCCCCGGGGACGAGGGGGGCGGCCGGGGGGCGCGAGGTGCCAGCGGGGACGGGACTGGGACGGGACTGGGACGGGACTGGGGCCAGGGTTGGACTGGGACGGGGCTGGGGATCAGTACAGGAACAGGCTGGGGACAAGGACTGGGACGGGACTGGAATTAAACTGGGATAGGACTGGGAAGGGACTGGGATTGAACTGGGATGGGACTGGGACGGGACTGGGGCCAAGGCTGGACTGGGATGGGACTGGGATGGGGCTGGGGACCAGTACAGGAACAGTCTGGGGACGAGGACTGGGACTGGGATTGAACTGGGATGGGACTGGGATGGGACTGGGGCGGGGCCGGGCCGGGCCGGGCACTGGGGCCCAGCCCCGCGCCGGGGGCTCTCGGGGGGTTTGGGGGGTCTCAGGCACCTCGCGGGGGGGTCCGGCCACCTCGCAGGGCCCAGCCCGGGGGGGCGCAGGGGGATCCGGGGGGATCCAGCGCCCCAGGGCTGGGCCCCCCCTCGTCAACCGCAGCGGGGCGGGGGGGGGCAAACGCGCCGGGACCCGGGGGGGGTCACCAATCCCATGGGTGGGGTCCCCAACCCTGCAGGGGGGCTGCAGCCCCGTGGGGGGGTCCCCAATCCGGAGGGGGGGTGTCCCCCACCTCACCGAGGAGCTGCAGCCTCGTGGGGGTCCCCCCCCCACCAATGCGGGGGGCTGCAGGGGGGATCCCTGACCCTTGGGGGGGGCCCCAGCCCCTTTCGGGGTCCCGGCACTGTGCCCCAACTGGCAGCGGGGGGGTCACGAAGGCTCCAAACCCGGGGAGGGGGGACGGGGACACGCGACGGGGACCCGGGTGCCCGAGTCGGCTCCAGTGACCCCCCCACATTCTGGGGACCCCGGCACCGTTTTGGGGTCCCGCGTGGGAGCTGGGTCTGGCGGGGGGGGTTCAGGTGCTGTTTGGGGCGATTTGTCCCAAGTTTGGGGTCTCGAGTGCGATTTTGGGGACCCGGGCGCCATTTTGGGGCCACGGGCGCTGCTTCGGGCACCATTTTGGGCCGTTTTTGGGGAGCTGGGCACCATTTTGGGGTGTCCAGCTTCACCTCACCGACTATTCCAGGGTCACAAGAACCGACTCAAGCCCCGTTTCGGGGGTCTGGGCACGATTCGGGGGTCCCGGGTGCCAATTTGAACACCGACGTCAGGGGCCGTTTGGGGACCAGGAGAAGCGCCTCGGGCACCGCTTCGGGGACGGTTTTGGGGGGGGGCGGCAGCGCCCGGGGGGCTTTGGGGGCTCACCCAGGTTGACGGTGAGCTTCATGCGCCCCCCGTCCAGCTCGAGGCGCAGCGTGTCGGCCGACTGGCGCGAGGTGGTGGCCAGGACCAGGCCGTAGGCGCGGGGGGACATGAAGCGCAGGGCCACGTCCTCGGCCTCCGTCTGCGCCGCCCCCGGCACCAGGATCTTCAGGTACATGCTCCCGTCGTAGCTCAGCACCGCCGCCTCTGCGGGGGGGGCCCGTCACCGGGCGGCCGGGGACCCCCAGAACCAGGGGAGACCCCCCCGGCACCGGGGTGGGCCCAGGCACACGGGTGACCCCGTTTCCCACCCAGGCACTTGGCAGGGGACCAAGGAATTTTGGAAAGGGGGGGGGGGGGGGGGGCGCACCCTCTGCCCAGGTCTGGCCCCTCCTGCCCCCCCCGCCAGGCATCCCAGTACTCCCATGTCCCACGGCCAGCCCCATGGGGGGCCCGGGTGTCTGGGGAGGGACCCCCAGGCCCCCCCTCTTCGGGGGTCTGAGGTGTCTGGGCACCCCCATGGGGGACGCCGGTGCCCGGGTCCCCCGTTTCCCACGGCCGCCCCCCGGGGGTCCCGCCACCCACCGGTCTCACAGCGGGGTCCCAGGTAGCCGGTGCCGAGGCAGTCGCAGACGAAGCGGTTCCAGCCCTCGCGGCAGAGCCCCCCGTTGCGGCAGGGCCCGCTGGCGCAGTGCCGGGGGGGCTCGCGGGCGCAGAAGGGGGTGACCCCCGGCGCCGCCTGCGCCTCCGCCAACCGCCGCACGTCCCGGCTGCGGCCGTCAATGAAGAGGTCGCGGATGCAGCCCACGTAGCCGTAGCGCAGAAAGGCCGTCCAGAGCTCGGGGGGCAGCGGGGGGCCCGGCCACCCCTCGGGGAGACCCCCCAGGTAAAGCTCCGAGTCCAGGTCCAGCACCTCGCTCTCGCCGCTCGCCAGGAACGGGGTGCTGCGGCTGTTCACCGACACCGAGCCTGGGGGCGCGGGGACAGCATTGGGGACACTGGGGGGACACTGGGGACATGGGGGGACATTGGGGTGCTGCGGCTGTTCACCGACACCGAGCCTGGGGGCGTGGGGACAGCATTGGGGACACTGGGGGGACACTGGGGACATGGGGGGACATTGGGGTGCTGCGGCTGTTCACCGACACCGAGCCTGGGGGCGTGGGGACAGCATTGGGGACACTGGGGGGACACTGGGGACATGGGGGGACATTGGGGTGCTGCGGCTGTTCACCGACACCGAGCCTGGGGGCACGGGGACAGCATTGGGGACACTGGGGGGACACTGGGGACATGGGGGGACATTGGGGTGCTGCGGCTGTTCACCGACACCGAGCCTGGGGGCGTGGGGACAGCATTGGGGACACTGGGGGGACACTGGGGACATGGGGGGACATTGGGGTGCTGCGGCTGTTCACCGACACCGAGCCTGGGGGCACGGGGACAGCATTGGGGACACTGGGGGGACACTGGGGACATGGGGGGACATTGGGGTGCTGCGGCTGTTCACCGACACCGAGCCTGGGGGCACGGGGACAGCATTGGGGACACTGGGGGGACACTGGGGACATGGGGGGACATTGGGGTGCTGCGGCTGTTCACCGACACCGAGCCTGGGGGCGCGGGGACAGCACTGGTGACATCGTGGTTGGCGCTGGGGTTCATGAGGGGACACCGGGGACATCGTGCCCCCCTGGCGACACCGAGGGACCATTGGAGGACCCCGGGGACGTCGGGAGGACCCCGGGGACCCCGCCAGCCGCCCGCCCTGACCTTTGCGGCCGTCGCGCTGCACGTCCACGTGGCACCACTCGCCGTCGGTGACCTTGCGGGCGCTGGCGCGCACCCTGATGCCGCCGGCGCCCATGTCCAGCAGCAGGTAGAGGTGCCCGTCCAGCAGCTCCAGCGCCAGGAAGTCGGGGCGCGGGTGCCCGGGCCCGCGCGGCCGCCCCTGCCCGAACAGCAGCAGCCCGTTGGCCTCGGTGGTCCGGAAGTCGAAGGAGACGGAGCCGGCGCGCGCGGCTCGCCAGGCCGGCAGCGCCAGGAAGGCCGCGGGCGCGCCGAAGGTGACGGGCTCGGGCGCGGGCACGGCCTCGCAGCGGAAGAGCAGCGCCCCGTGCAGCGTCACCCGCCCGTCGCCCTCCTGCGCCAGCCGCGACAGCTCCAGCTTGAAGTCGTTGTTCTTGTACACCACCTGCGGGGGGGGGCGGCTGTGGGTGACGTGCCCCCCAAGTCCCCCCGTGTCCCCATGAGTCCTCCCTGAGTTCCCCCGTGTCCCCCCGAGTCCTCCTGTCTCCCCTGAGTCCCCCCGGGGCCCCCCGGAGCCCCCCAAGTCCCCTCGTGCCCCCCAAGTCCTCCCGTGTCCCCTGAGTCCCCCAAGTCACCCCGTGTCCCCCCGTGTCCCAAGGGTGCCCCCTGTCCCCTCACACACGCCCTTGCGCACCCCGGGCACCCTTTGTCCCTCCGTGCCCCCCATCCTCGTGCACCCCGTGTCCCCACCCACATGGCCCTGGGCACCCCCTGGTCTCCCAGATATGCGCCCTCGTGCACCCCGTGTCCCCATGCACCCCCTGATCCTCGTGCACATGTCCCCGTGCACCCTCTGTCCCCGTGCGCCTGCCCATGTGTCCCTGTGCACCCTGTGTCCCTCCACATACCCCCGTGCACCCCATGTCCCCACGCAGCCCCCATTTCTCGTGCACATGTCCTCGTGCACCCTCTGTCCCCATACATGTGTCCCCGTGCCCCCACACACCCCCCGATCCTCGCGCACGTGCCCTCGTGCCCCCACACACCCCCCGATCCTCATGCACGTGCCCCCACACACCTCCCGATCCTCGTGCACATGTCCCCGTGCCCCCGCACACCCCCCAATCCTCGTGCACACGCCCCCCCACCCCCCCGATCCTCGTGCACACACCCCCGTGCCCCCCCCCCCTCGTGCACACGCCCTCCCGCCCCCCGGGCACCCCTTGTCCCCCCGCACCCCACATCCTCACGCCCTCCACGTACCCCGGCCCCCCCCGGCCCTCGTGCGCAGGCCCCAGGCGCCCGGGCTGTGTCCCCGTCCCCCCCCGGGCCCCCCCCGCGCTCACGTCCTTGAGGCAGCCCATGAAGTTGTTGCTGACGGGGGAGCCGGGCAGGTCGGCGGTGTTGGGGGACCCCCCCACGTAGAAGAAGTCGTCGGAGCCCAGCATGGTGTAGTCCTCCTGCGTGTAGCCCGTGGTCGTCAGGATCCCGTCCACCGAGATCGTCACCTGCGGCACGAGCGCGCCCGGCCTCAGCGGGGGCCCCCCCCGCCCGCCGCAGCCATTTCTGTGTCTGGGGGGGTCTGGGGGGGGAGAACCCCAAAAAGGGGTGACGGGGGGGGCTGGGGTAGACGGAGGGGGTGTGGGGTCAAGGGGGGGGTGATGGGGGGCGACAGGGGATGGTGGGAATGGGGGGGGGGACAAATGGGGGTGAGGGGGGGCTGGGGTAGCCGGGGGGGGGGGGGGGGGGGGGTCAAGGGGGGGGGCGACAGGGGACGGTGGGGACACTGGGAATGGGGGGGGTGCTGGGGGGGGCGGGGCAGGAGCAGCTCGGGGGGTGGTGACTGGGGGGGGGGCGGGGACCCCCCAGGTCCTGTTTCCCACCGGGGGGGGATGGGGGGGGGGCGGGCAGGCCCCTCCCCCCCCCGGGCTCCCCCTCCTCCTCCCCGGGGGGACCCCACGGCCCCGCCCCCCCCCGGGGTAATTAGGGCTCATTAACGGCGGCCGCTAACGAGGGTCACGGGCCGGTCACGGGTCCTCCGCCGCCCCACCCCCCACCCCGGGGCGGCTGCGGGGCCGGGGGGGCCTAAGGGTGGGGGAGGGGCGACGGGGGGGGAGGGGCGACGGGGGGGAGGGGTGATGGGGAGGGGCGACAGTGGGGGAGGGGTGATGGTGGGGGAGGGGGGACAGTGGGGGAGGGGCGACAGTGGGGGAGGGGTGATGGGCGACAGTGGGGGAGGGGTGACGGGGGGAGTGGCCTTAAGGGACCCGGGGTGAGGATGGGGGAGGGGGGATGAAGGGGAGGGGGTGGGGGAGGGGCGGGGGGTGACAAGGTGACACCGGAGGGGGGGAGGGGCTGGGTTAGTAACGAGTTCTGGGGCAGAACCGAGCTCAGACAGAAAAATGGCTGTTAGTGGGGGCGGCGCGCGCGAGGGCGTGCGAGGGCACAAGGGGCGTGCGAGGGCGTGCGAGGGCACAAGTGGCGTGCGAGGGTGCGAGGGCGTGCGAGGGGCCGTGCGCGCGGGCGTGCGAGGACAGCGGGGCTGGGAAGGGGGGGGAGGGGTGTTGGGGGGAGCACCAGGGGCAGCCCCACGGGCGTCTCGCACGCGTGTGTGAGCGCACACGCGCCCCGTCACCTCACACGCCCTGACACGCGCTCGCGCACGGCCCAGGAGCCCACACGCACCTCCCAGCATGACCCTCGCACCATCACGCTCACACACACGCGCGCAGGCCCCCACCTTGCACCGACACTCGTGCACCTTGCACACCCGCCCCGCCCCCCCGTGGCGCGGCCCTGGTGCTCCACCAGCAGCACCCATGGGTGGGGGGGGCTGAGGAGGAGGAGGAGGGGGAGGAAGGCCGGGGGGGGTGTCACAGTGTTAGTGAGCCGTGCGGGGCCGTGCGAGGGCGTGCAAAGCCGTGCGAGGGCTCCGGCGCAGGCAGCGGGGCCCGATCCTGGCGGGGGGGGCGGGGGGCGCCCCGCTGCCTGCGCTGGGGGGGGCTGGCGGGGCGGGGGGGGGCAGCTGCCCACAGGCTTGTCCTGAAAACGCCGTTTCCGTCCTCGATTCGGGGAGGGGGCACCCAAAAAAAAACACCCTCACCCCCCCACCCCCCCGAGGCTGAGTTTTGGGGTGAAAGCAGCTGGTCTGGGGCTCGGGGAGCCGAGGCCTGGCTGCCGGCAAAGGGGGTGGCCAAAATCCACTGAAATTGCCCCAAAATACGTGGGGTGGGAGGGCAGGGTGGGGGAGGGAGACACCCACCCCACGCCCCCCCCCCCGTGGAGTTGAAGAGCCCCCGGCCGGGCAGGATTTTTGGGGGAAAACCCCGAGTTTTAGCATCAGGGAGCCGAGGTCTGGCTGCAGATGGTGGGTGGGACAAAAGTTCCCCAAATCCTGAGATTTCACCCCAAAAGGGGTAGGTGGGGCCCCACGTCACCCCCCCTGAGGTAAAACATCCCCCCCCCAGCCCTGTTTTTTTGGGAGGAAACCGCCCGGTTTTGGTGTCGCGGAGCCCAGACTTGGCTGCGCGGGGGGGGGGGTGGGTATAAAATTACCCCAAAACCCAAGAAATCTTCCCCAAAATTGGGGCTTGGGACCCCCCATTACCCCTCCGGGGGGGGCGGGGGGGGTGGAGCCCCCCCCCCGGGCAGGATTTTGGGGGGAAAGCGGCTGCTTTTGGCATCGGGCAGCCGAGGTGTGGCTGCGCACGGTGGGCGACACAAAGTTGCCCGAAATCCCAAGGATTCGCCCCAAAAGCCGGAGCTTGGGCCCCACGGCGCCCCCCCCCGAGGAAAAATCATCCCGCCCCCCCCGAGCCAGGCCGGGCGCTTTTTTTGGGGGGGGAAATCCGCTGGTTTTAGCGTCGGGGAGCTGAGGCCTGGCTGCCTCCGGCCCAAACGGGCAAGAATTGCCGTTGCCCAAAATCCCACGAATTCCCCCCAAATTGCGGGTGTGGGGGGGGGACACACCACATCACCCCCCCTACCATGAGAAAAAAAAAAATCTCCCCCTCCCCGGGGAAAGGATTCTTTGCGGGGGGGGGGGGGGGGGGGGCATCGGGGGGGCGAGGCTCGGCCGCGCGCGGTGCGAGGGGAATCAAATTGCCCAAAATCCCACGAATTCTCCCCGAAAGAAATAAGGGGGGGTGGTTTGCTGAGGGGGGGGGCTCACGGCGAAGCCAAGGAGTAACAATTAGAGTGATAACTACCAGGTAATGCAGTTTGTTTACCATAGCGTGTCCGATCCCTGCGTGCTGGGGGGCGCCGGGGGGAGCGGAAAAAGGACGAAAAACACAAAAAAAAAAAAAAAAAATGACAATTCCCGCCGGCCGAGGCGTGAGGGGGGGGTCGGGGGGGGGGGTGTTTTTGGGGGGTTTTGGTGGTTTTTTTTTTTAGGGGGGGGCCCCAGGATTAGTGGGGGGGCGGGGAGGTTAGTGGGGGGGGCCCCCCCGGCGGAAGCGTTAGTGGCACGCGCACACACAGAGGGGGGAGGGGCGTTGCACAAGGGGGGGGGGGGGGGGGTCGTTGCACGAGGGGGGGGTGGGGGGGCGTTGCACGAAGGGGGTGGTGGTGGTTGCGCGGGGGGAGGGGCTGCGCCCACCTCTGGGGGAGAGGAGTCGTTAGAGGGGGGAGGGGCTCCGACGCCCCGCCCCCATCGCCCCCCCGCCCCCCCCCCCATCACCAGTGCTCCCAGTTTGGGAGGGACACAGGAACCAGTGCGCCCAGTTTGGGAGAGATCCATGAACCAGTGCGCCCAGTTGGGAGACACACAGGAAACAGTGCGCCCAGTTCAGGAGAGACACAGGAACCAGTGCTCCCAGTTTGGGAGGGACACAGGAACCAGTGCTCCCAGTTTGGGAGAGATCCATCAACCAGTGCGCCCAGTTTGGGTGGGACACAGGAACCAGTGTGCCCAGTTCGGGAGGGACCAATGAACCAGTGCTCCCAGTTTGGGAGGGATCAATGAACCAGTGCTCCCAGTTGGGAGACACACAGGAACCAGTGCTCCCAGTTTGGGAGAGACACAGGAACCAGTGCTCCCAGTTTGGGAAGGACCAATGAACCAGTGCTCCCAGTTTGGGAGAGATCCATCAACCAGTGCGCCCAGTTTGGGTGGGACACAGGAACCAGTGCTCCCAGTTTGGGAGGGATCAATGAACCAGTGCTCCCAGTTTGGGAGAGACACAGGAACCAGTGCTCCCAGTTTGGGACAGATCCATGAACCAGTGCTCCCAGTTTGGGAGAGACACAGGAACCAGTGCTCCCAGTTTGGGAGGGACCAATGAACCAGTGCTCCCAGTTTGGGAGAGACACAGGAACCAGTGCTCCCAGTTTGGGAGGGACCAATGAACCAGTGCTCCCAGTTTGGGAGAGACACAGGAACCAGTGCTCCCAGTTTGGGAGGGACCAATGAACCAGTGCTCCCAGTTTGGGAGAGACACAGGAACCAGTGCTCCCAGTTTGGGAGGGACCAATGAACCAGTGCTCCCAGTTTGGGAGAGACACAGGAACCAGTGCTCCCAGTTTGGGAGGGACCAATGAACCAGTGCTCCCAGTTTGGGAGAGACACAGGAACCAGTGCTCCCAGTTCGGGAGGGACCAATGAACCAGTGCTCCCAGTTTGGGAGAGACACAGGAACCAGTGCTCCCAGTTGGGGAGCAAATCCTCGTGTCCAGTGTTCCCAGTTGGGTAGTTGACCAAGGTACCCAGGGCTCCCAGTGCTCCCAGTTGGGAGCAGCCCCTGGTGTCCAGCATCCCCAGTTGGGTGCTGGACCGAGGTAACTGGTGCTCCCAGTTGGGCCGTTGACCGAGATGATCGGTGTTCCCAGTGCTCCCAGTGCTCCCAGTTGCACAGCTGACCAAGGCACCCAGCACCCCTAGTTGGGTGGTTGACCAAGGCACCCAGTGCTCCCAGTGCTCCCAGTGCGGTAGTTGACCAGAGCAACCAGTGCTCCCAGTTGCACAGTTGACCAAGGTGCCCAGTGCTCCCAGTTGAGCCACTCAAGGCAACCAGTGCTCCCAGTTGAGTAGACACTCAGTGCAACCAGTTCTCCCAGTTGAGCCACTCAAGGTGCCCAGTATTCCCGGTTGAGTAGACATTCAAGATGCCCAGCGCTCCCAGTTGGGTGGTTGACCAATGCACCCAGTACTCCCAGTTGAGCCCCCCAAGGTGCCCAGTGCCCCCAGTTGGCTGGTTGACCAAGACACCCAGTGCTCCCAGTTGAGTAGACACTCAGGGCAACCAGTACTCCCAGTTGAGTAGACACTCAAGGTGCCCAGTGCTCCCAGTTGAGCCCCCCAGCACACCCAGTGCTCCCAGTTGAGCTAATAAGGGTGCCCAGCGCTCCCAGTTGAGCCCCCAGAGCACCCAGCGCTCCCAGTTGATCCCCCCAGCGTGCCCAGCACTCCCAGTTGAGCCCCTGAAGATGCCCAGTGCTCCCAGTTGATCCCCCCAGCGTACCCAGTGCTCCCAGCTGATCCCGCCAGGGTGCCCAGCGCTCCCAGTTGAGACCCCCAGCGCTCCCAGCTGATCCTGCCGTCACTCCCAGCGCTCCCAGTTGAGCTAATAAAGGTGCCCAGCGCTCCCAGTTGAGACCCCCAGCGCTCCCAGCTGATCCTGCCGTCACTCCCAGCGCTCCCAGTTGAGCTAATAAAGGCGCCCAGCGCTCCCAGTTGAGTCCCTGCAGGCGCCCAGCGCTCCCAGCTGATGCCCCCAGTGCTCCCAGCGCCCCCGGCCAATCCCCCCGCTCTCCCGGCGCCCCCTGGCGGGTCCCGCGCGGGCGCCGTACCTGTCGCAGGTTGCGGGTGACGCGGACGTCGTGCCAGCCGTCGTCGTTGAACTTGCCGTTGACGGGCTCCACCAGCGCCTCGAAGGCGCCGGAGCCGAGGTTGATGACGAGCCAGACGGCGCCGCCCTTGAGCGAGAGGTTGACGTAGTCGGCGGAGCGGCCGGTGTGCAGCAGCAGCCCGTTGCGCTGGCGCGTGCGGAAGGAGAGCGCCAGCTCGTCGGCGCTGCTCTGGATCGGGCTGTGCGACAGGTCGTAGCAGAAGAACTCGCCGCCCTTGAACGTGGCCACGAACTCCTCCCGGCCTGCGGGGGCGGCGCGTCAGCGCGGGGCGGGGCGGCGCGCGCAGGGGGCCTCGTGGGGATCGGGGCCTCGCACCGGGGACCTCGTGACTGGGGCTGGCACGGGGGCCTCGCACCAGGGACCTCGTGGTGATCGGGGCCTTGCACCAGGGATCTCGTGGTGATCAGGGGCCTTGCACCAAGGACCTTGTGATGATCGGAGGCCTTGCACCAGGGATCTCGCACCAGGGACCTCGTGACTGGGGCTGGCACGGGGGCCTCACACCAGGGACCTCGTGATGATTGGGGACCTTGCACCAGGGACCCTGTGACTGGGGCTTGCACGGGGGCCTTGCACCAGTGACCTCGTGATGGGGACATTGTCATTGGGGACCTTGCACAGGGGCCTTGCACCAGAGACCTTGTGACTGGGGCTTGCACGGGGGCCTTGCACCAGGGACCTCATGATAGGGACATTGTCATTGGGGCCCTTGCACCAGGGACCTCGTGATAGGGGCTTACACGAGGGCCTTGCATCAGAGACCTTGCACAGGACTTTGCAATGGGGACGCTGTGGTGGGGACCTTGCACCTGGAACCTTTCAACAGGCGCTTGCACAGGGGCCTTGCACCAGGGACCTCATGATGGGGACGTTACACCAGGAATCTTGCACCAGGGACCTTGCACATGGACTTTGTAAGGGGGACGTTGTGATGGGGATGTTGTGATTGGGGCTTGCATGAGGACTTTGCACCAGGGACTTCTCGATGGGGACGTTGTGATGGGGACATCGCACCAAGGATCTTGCACCGGGGACCTTGTGATGGGTGTTTGCACGAGGACTTTTCAATGGGGACCTTGTGATGGGGACGTTGCACCTGGAACCTGGCAACAGGCATTTGCACGGGGACTTTGTGATGGGGATGTTGTGATTGGGGCTTGCACGAGGACTTTGCACCAAGGACAGTGAACCGGGACCTTGCGCCAGGTGCTGGCATGGGGACTTTGCACCAGGGTCTCACAACGGGGGCTCTGTGACGGTGACCTCGCACCGGGCCCTTGCACCGGGGACTTTCTTGCACCAGGATCTTGCCCGGACACTGCACCGGGGCCTTGCACCGGGGCCTCGGCAGGGGGCTCCTTGCACGGGGCCTTGCACCGGGGACCACGCGAGCGGCTCCTGCCCAGGCCCGGCGCCCGGGGGGGGTGGCGGGGGAGGTTGGGTCAGGCGTGCGCGCACGCGCGTGTGCAAGGGTCGCCCTGGGTGGGGGAGGGGCGTGGCCCCCACTGACCTTTCGCCGCCTGCTGGACCTCGCCGCCGCGGCCGGGCCCCCCCTCGGCGACCTCCGCGGGCCCTGGGGGGAGGGCGGCGTTAGGGCGGGGCACGCGCGCGTGCGCGGGGCGTGAGCGCGCGCGCCCCCCCCGGGGTGGGGGGTGGGGGCTGGGAGGGCTCCGCGCGAGGGGCACGAGGGGTGCCCGCGCGCGAGGAGCTGCCCCTCCCCCTCCCTTCCCCTCCCCCCCCCAGTCCCCGTGCGAGGCGGCCGCCCCTCCCCCCCTCCCCGTGTCGCACGAGCCACAGACACGATGCGGGGGGAGGGGGGGAGGGGGGTGACGATGGTGACGGGGTGACGATGGTGACGCGGGGGGGGAGGGGTGACGGTGACGGTGGTGACGAGGGTGACGATGACGGTGGGGGAGGGGCCCGACGGCGGCGCGCGGGGGGAGGGGCGCGTCATTACCTTGGCCGGTGACTCGCAGGTGGGCGGGACCTTGGGGGGGCGGAGCCAAAGCGAGAGGAGGAGGAAAAGCGAAAGTGGCGGAGAAAAGGGAAAGTGGCGGGGGAGGGGAAAGCGGAAGCGAGAGCAGAAAAAGGGAGAAAAAAGGGAGAAAAGCGAAAGAAACGGGAAAAATGGAGTAAAAAAGGAAGAAATGGGAAAGGACGGAAACGGCCCAAACGGCGGGAAAAGGGCGAAAGGGACGAAATAACGGGGATGACGAGGCCGGAGCGGGGAAAGAGGCCGAGAAAATGAGGCGAAAACCGGCCGGAATGGTCAAAGGGGGAAAATAAAGAGAAGCGGGAAAAGGCGGAAGAAGCGGAAAAAGCGGGAAGAGGGAAAAAAGTCAAAAGGGTCAAAGAAAGGCGAAAGTAACGAAAATCGTTCCCAGGAAAGGAGAAAGTGTCAGAAAGAGGGAAAGGAACGAAAAAAGGGAAAAGGCAGGCAAAAGGAGAAATCATTTTTCCAGGGAAAACAGAGTGAGGAAAAAAGGGAAAATAATAGTAAAAGGAAGAATCGTCAAAAAGGGAAAGGAGAGGGAAAGGGAAAATCATTTAGAAAGGGAAAATGGTTTAAAAAGGGAAAAAAAATATAAAGGGAAAGAAATGTAAAAGGGAAAAATATTTAAAAGGGAAAAGAATTGTAAAAGGGAAAAATTTATAAAGGGAAAATAATTTTGAAAGCGAAAGTAATTTTAAAAGGGAAAATAAAAGGGAAAAAGTTAAAAATGGAAAATAATTTTAAAGGGAAAAAAATTTTAAAGGGAAAAAAAATTTAAAGGGAAAAAAAATTTAAAGGGAAAAAAAACGTAAAGGGAAAAAAAACGTAAAGGGAAAAAAAACGTAAAGGGAAAAAAATGTAAAGGGAAAAAAATGTAAAGGGAAAATAATTTTAAAAGGGAAAAAAATTTTAAAGGGAAAAAAATTATAAAGGGAAAGTCATTTTAAAAGGGAAGGTAGTTTTTACAAAGAAAATAAAATTTATAGAGGGAAAATCGTAATTTATAAAGAAAATAATTTTAAAGGGAAAAATATTTAAAAGGGAAAATAATTGTAAAAGGGAAAAAATTTATAACGGGAAAATAATTTTTACAGGGAAAATAATTTTAAAAGGGAAAAATTTTTTAAAGGGAAAAAATTTTCGCAAAGAAAATAATTTATAGAGGGAAAATAATTTATAAAGAAAATAATTTTTAAAGGGAAAATAATCAAAGAAACAAAAATAATAATAAAAACCCCCAGGAAGTTGACAAAGCGATCGTAGAGAGGATGATTAAAAAAAGGAAAAATGGGAAATGAAGGGAAAAAGAACAAAAAGTTAAAAAGGAAAAAAAACCAAAAAAACGAGAATTCCCCAAATCGAAAAGAAAAACCCCAAAAGTTTCGAAATTCGCCGGAAATGGAGGAAAAGAGGCGGCGGGGGGAGGGGAGAGAAGAGGCGTCACCGCGGGCCCGTCACAACTTAAAGCCTTAACTTGTGACGTCATCGGGATGGGCGGGGCACACGGGGGGCGGGGACAGGCGCGGGGGGGAGGGGCCACGCCGGAGCGCCACCCCTCCCCCACCCGCTGCCTTCCCGCGGGTTTTTTCCCCTTTTTCAGCGTTTTGGGGGTAAAAACCGGGGGGTGGGGGAGGGGAGGGGGTGGGGGAGGGGATGGAGACACGGGGGGGGAGGGGCGCGGGGGGAGGGGCGGCCCCTCGCGCGGGGACCCCTCCCCCACCCCCCCCCGGCGGGATGGGAGGGGGCGGTCGCTGCCGGTGGGGGCGGGGCAAATCCCTCGCGCAGGCCCCGCCCCCCTCCCCCGGCCCCGCCCCTCCCGTGGGGGCGGGGTGGCGCTCGCCCAATCCCCGGCAGCCTGGTCCCGCCCCCCCTCCCCCATTGGCTGCCGACGTGCCCTCATTTGCATCGACCCACCCACCACCCCCCTCCTTCATTTGCATGGCACGGCCCGATTGGGCCGGCGGGGGAGTGACGTCACGCGGAGCGGACGGAGGGGGCGTGGCCGGGACCGGCGTGCGGCCCCTCCCCCCCCCCCCCGGGCCGGGCACGTGCCACGGCCTCGCGCTTTGCACGGCCCCTCCCCCCCCGTGCAAACCCCCCGGGACTCGCCCCGCCCCCCCGCACACCGGCCCCGCCCCCACTCACCTTCCACCGCGGGCTCCTTCCTCTGGGGGGTCCGGGGCAGAGCGGGGGGGAGGGGAAGGGAAGAGCCGTTAGTGGGCGGGACCCGCGGGACCCCCCGTGACCCCCCCGTGACCCTCCCGGGGGTCCCCGTGACCTTGGGGTGACCTTGGGATGTGGGGGGGGGAGGGGGCACGAGGCTGGGCCTTGCACGGGGGGGGATGGGGGGTGTCGTACGCCCCGTGAGCCCCCCCCATCCTATGGGGCACCCCACAGGGACCCGGCACCCTATGGGGCACCCCATAGCGACCCTGCCTGCGCCCCACGGGGACTGGGCGCCCTATAGCGCACCCACAGGCTCCCCGCACCCTACAGAGCACCCCGTGGGGCACCCCATAGCACCCTGCACCTATAGGGACCCTGCACCCACGGGGCACCCCATGGGGCACCCCATGGGGCACCCCAAAGCTACTCTGCACCCCACAGCACCCCCAGCACCCCACAGGGCCCCTGCACCCCATGGGGCACCCTACGGGGCACCCTATAGCACCCTGCACCCTATGGGGCACCCCATGGGGCACCCCACAGCACCCCCCAGGGACCCCCCGGGGCGCCCCCGGCCCCCCCCCGGCCCCGTCCCCCCTCAAGGACACGGCGGGGTGGAAAAACATCCCCGCGGCGCCGTGCCCCGGCAACCGTCGCCAGGGAGACAGGCGGCCCGGCCGTCGCCATGGCAACCAGCCCTGGCAACGGGTCAACCGCCCCGGCGTCGCCATGGCGACCCGTCACCGGCCTCCGGCAACCGCAGCCCCGGCAACAGGCCTGGGCGGATGCTGTCGCCATGGCAACGCCGCCGGTTGTCACCGGGCGCCCCCCCTCCCCGTGCGAGGGGGGGACTCACACGAGGGACCCACGTGCCCGGGGCATGCCCAGGCGCTGCCTCGCACGAGGGCGTGCCGAGGGGGCCGGGGCACGGGGGTGCGATCGCACGAGGGCGTGCAAGGGCACGGGGGCGTGCGAGGACGCTGGGGAGGGGCAGGGCCACGGGGGCGTGTGAGGGCACCGGGACGTGCGATCGCACGAGGGTGTACGAGGACACCAGGACGTGCGATTGCACGAGTAGACGCCGGTGTGTGACACCCCACCCCCAGCGTGGGGCCGGGGGCCCCAAATCCTCACCCCGCCCCCCCACAGCGGGGGGACCCCTACCTCCCCGCGTGTCACCCACCAGTGCCCCCCCCCTGCGCCGCACGAGGACGTGCAAGGGCACAAGGACGTGCAAAGGCAGGAGGGGTGTGAGGGCACAGAGGGCTGGAGACGTCAGGGCTGCTGGGGCACCAGGACACGGAAACACGAGGACACGGGGAGACACGAGGACACGGGGAGACACGAGGACATGGGGAGACACGAGGACACGGGGAGACACGAGGACACATGGGGAGACATGGAGGAACACAAGACCGCAGCCATGAAGATGTGAAGACACGGGGACGTGCAACAGCATGAGGCCACGAGGATGTGGAGAGCCACAAGAACACCAAGACACGACGCCGGGAAGATGCGGGGCAACACGAGAAGGCAAAGACATGGGGACGTGCAACACCAGGAAGACACAAAGACACGGAGAAACACGGAGCCATGGAGAAGCACAAGCACGGAGCCGTGACGACGTGCAACACCACGGAGGCAGGAGGACACGGAGAAGCACGAGGACGTGGTGCCACGGAGGCACCCGACGCCAAGAGGCCACCAAGAAGCACCAGGACACGAGGACATGGAGCGGCGTGAGGTCACAAGGACATGGAGAAGCACGAGGGTGCGCAACACCGTGACAACACACAACGCCGTGTCAAGGTGGAGACAGGAGCCACGCAAGAACACGACGACACGGGGACGTGCAGCACCAGGACGACACGAGGACATAGGGGAACACGAGGACGTGCAACACCAAGAGGAGACGAAGACGTGGAGGAACTCAAGGACGCGACGCCATGCAGACGTGCGACGGCGAGGGGACATGAAGATGTGGAGGAACTCAAGGATGAGATGACACGAGGACGTGCAAGGCCAGGAAGACACGAGGACACGGAGCAACACAAGGACGTGGCGCCACGGAGCCACCCCGTGCCAAGGGGACACAAAGACATGGAGGAACCCAAGGACCCGACACGAGGATGTGCAAGGCCAGGAAACCACAAGGACATGGAGGAACACGAGGACGTGCAACACCAGGAAGACATGAGGAGACGGAAACGCTCAATGACGTGACGCCGTGAGACGCGCAACGCCGAGGGGACACAAAAACGTGGAAGAACTCAAGGACCCAACGGCATGAGGACGTGCGAGGCCAGGAAGACACGAGTACATGGAAACGCTCAATGACGTGAGGACGTGCAATGCCGAGGAGACACAAAAACGTGGAGGAACCCAAGGACGTGACGACACGAGGACGTGCAACACGAGGAAGACACGAGGACACGGAAACGCTCAATGGTGTGACGCCGTGAAGACGTGCAACGCCGAGGGGACGTGAAAATGTAGAGGAACTCAAGGATGTGATGACATGAGGACGTGCAAGGCCAGGAAGACATGAGGACACGGAAACGCTCGAGGACACGACGCCGTGAAGGCGTGCGACGCCGAGGGGACACAAAGTCATGGAGCAACTCAAGGACCCAACGGCACGTGGATGTGCGAGGCCAGGAAGACACGAGGACACGGAAACGCTCCATGACGTGAAGACGTGCAACGCCGAGGAGACACAAAACCGTGGAGGGACCCAAGGACACGAGGACGCGCCACGCCAGGAAGACACGAGGACACGGAAACGCTCGGACGCGCGCCGCCGCGAAGACGCGCGACGCCGGGGGGGGCACGAAGCCGCGGAGGAACCCGAGGACCCAACGGCGCGAGGCCAGGGAGCCGCGCGGACACGGGGAGCGCCGGGGACGACGCCGGGGGGCCGCGGGGACTCCCCGGAGCGCGGAGCCGCCCCCCCGCGCCCGCCCCGCGCCCTCACCTTCGGCGCAGAAGGGCCCGCGGTAGCCGGTGCCGGCGCAGTCGCAGCGGGGCTCTCCGCGGCGCAGGGTGCAGCGGCCGCCGTGGGCGCAGGGCGGGTGGCGGGCGCAGCGCTCCTCGCCCTCGCCCCGCACCCCGTGGGCGCCCAGCAGCGCCGCCGGCGCGTCCCCCACCTTCAGGTCGGCCAGCCAGCCGCGGAACGGCGCCTCGTACTTGACGGTGCTGAGCGTCAGGGCCGAGAGGCGCACGTCGGGCGGGATCCCGCCCACGAAGAGGTCGCTGGCCACCGCCATCTCGGCGCGCTTGGAGCGCACGGCGCCCGCCCGCGCCTCCCCGTCCACGGCCAGGGCGGTCTCGCGGGCGTTGCGGGTCAGCAGCACCACGTGCCAGCGGCCGTCGCTCACGGCCGCCGGCGGCTGCACCGTGGCCGGCTCGGCGCAGGCGATGGCGAAGCGGAGCCGGAGCCGCCCTCGGCCACCAGCAGCTCCAGGAAGTCGCAGTTGCCGCCGTCGTCCAGGTAGAGCAGCAGCGCCCGCGTCACGTTGGTCTTCAGGCTGAAGCTCAGCTGCCCGCCGGCCCCCGGCGCCCACCGCCCGTAACGCGCCCACTGCCCCGGGGCCCCCCGAACTCCAGCGCCGCCCCCGACGCCCCCGGCGGCAGCAGCAGCCACCCCAAGGTCAAGAGCGCCAGGCCCAGGCGGGCGCACGGGGGCCACGGGGCGGCCGCGGGGACAAGGGTGACCTTGACCCCCCGAGGGGCCGCGGGGGCCTTCGAGTCCGACCGGGCCACGGGGCCGGCGCTGGCGTCGGGGTCGCGGCGGCCCTGGGAGCCCCGGCGGGCCGCGGGGCTTCGGCCGGCCACGGGCGAGTCCTGGTGGGCCGGAGAGTCCTGGCTGGCCTTGAACCCCGCGTTGGCCTTGAACTCGTGGCTGGCCACGGGGGCCGGACGGGCCACGGGGCTTCGGTCGGCCACCAGCTCTTGGGTGGCCACAGGCGAGTCCTGGTGGGCCGGGAGAGTCCTGGCTGGCCTTGAACCCCGCGTTGGCCTTGAACTCGTGGCTGGCCACGGGGGCCGGACGGGCCACGGGGCTTCGGTCGGCCACCAGCTCTTGGGTGGCCACGGACAAGTCCTGGTGGGCCGCAGTGTCCAGACGGGCCGCGGAGTCCTGGTTGGCCTTGAACCCCACGTTGGCCTTGAACTCGTGGCTGGCCACGGGGGCCGGACGGGCCGCGGGGCTTCGGGTGGCCACAGACGGGTCCCGGTGGGCCACGGAGTCCCGGCTGGCCTTGAACCCTGGGTCGGGCACGGAGCCTTCGCGCGCCTCAGCCTGGGGGGGGGCCGCGGGCCCCGGGCGGCGCTCGGCGGCGTCCGGACGGGTCATGGCGTCAGGGGGGGCCGCGGAGCCTGGGCGGGTCTGGGGGGGCCCTGGGGGGGGCCCTGGGGGGGGCCCGGCCACCCCCGCCCTCTCACAGCCGCATGGGTGGCCCCGGGGGGGGGCGACAGCGTGGCCCGGGGGTCCGGTGGGCACCTGGGGGGGGAGGGGGGGGAGAGAGAGCGTGAGGGGGGGCGGGGCGGGCTGCAGCCCCCCAGCCTCGTTATCAGCCCCGTTAATTAACCCCGTGATTAGGGGGGGGTGATGCCGGTCACCGCGGCAACCGGGGCGCTGGCATTATGCAAATGAGGCCCCAGGTTATTTATAACCCGCGGGGCCCCCCCGCCCCCCCGGTAATGGGGCTCATTAACATGCGCCGCATAATTAGCCAATCACGTTAACTGCTGCACCTGCGGGGGGGGAGGGGGACTGACAGCCACGACCCCCCCCCACCCCCCCTCCCCCAACCCCAGGGGGCCGGGGGAACCCAGAGACCCCCCAACCCCCCCGGGTCCCCTGACCCCCCCCCCCGAGTTAATTAGTTAATTAATGAATGATTCCTGCGGCCTGATCGGGGGGGGGGGGCGCGCCCGACACTGGGACCCCCGGGGGGGGGAGGGGGGGTCTCGTGAGGCTCCGGGGGCGCCTGAAGGTCACGGGGAGGAGAGGGATGGGGGGAGGGGGGGCTGCAGGGACCCCCGACCCCCCCAACCCCCCCCCCCCGGGAGCGTGACCCGGCCTCGCACACGCGCGTGCACATGTTCACACGCACACACACACCCCCTTGCACACGCGTGTGCCCCGCCCCGTGCACCCGCTTGTGAACACGCGCCCACGGGGCCGGCCCAGGCCTCTGTGTGTGCACACGCGTGTGCGCGGCCGGGGGGGGGGGGGGGGGCGCACGCACACACACGCACACACGTGCACACACGCCTCCCCCCGCGCCGTTCACCCCTTTGCACACGCACGTGCCCCCCCAGATCACGCTGCCCCCCCCACACACACACACTCCGGCCACACCCCCCCCGCGTTCTGCAGGTTCACGCTCACGTGCAGCCCCCGCTCACACGCGCCCCCCCCCCCGCCTTGCACACGCGTGTGCACCCTGGTGCCCGGGGGGAGGGGCCGGACACACGCGTGTGCGTCGCACGCCCGGGGGGGGGGGGGGCAGGGCGGGGCTGATGCGGCCCCGGGCCCTGCAATGGGGGGGGGGGGGATGGGGGGGACCCCCCGAACCAGCCGCGGGGGGGAGGTGGGGGGGGGGATGATCCCCGCGATGGCCGCGGGGGGAGGGGGGGGATGCGGCCCCTCCCCCACACACACACACACCCGGGGGGCGAGGGGGGCTCTCCCCACCCCCACCGCAGCGGGGCCCCCCCGGACCCTCCCGGTGATGGGGGGGGTGGATGTGACCTCCCCCCCCCGCACCCCCATCCTGCAGCCCCCCCCTCCCCCCCCGCACCCGCTGTGTCCCCTCCCCCCGCATCCTCCATCCCGCCCCCCGCCCCATCCTGCCCCCCATCCCGCCCCGTCCTGCCCCACATCCTGCCCCCCATCCTGCCCCCCACCCCGTCCTGCCCCGTACCTGCCCCCCCGCTCCGGCCGCTCCCGCAGTCCCGCAGCTCCCGCCCCGCCGCGGGCACGAGCGCGGAACCGGCCCCGCGCGCCCCCGCCCCGCCCCACCCCCCCCCCTCCCTCCCCGCGCGCGCGCGGGAGCCCCACCCCTCCCCCCACCCCCACCTTCCATCGAACCCCCCCAAACCCCCCCCCCAAACCCCCCCGGACCGGAGCGGCCCCGGCGGGAGCCCCGGGGGGCACCGAGAGCCCCGAGACCCCCTCGGGACCCCATAGAGCCCCCCCAGACACCCCACGGGCACCCCAGAGACCCCCCCCAGAGCCCCACAGCCCCCCGAGACCCCCCCAGAGCCCCACAGCCCCCCCCCAGCCCCCCCCAGCCCCCCCCTAGAGCCCCACAGCCCCCCCAGACCCCCCCTAGATCCCCACAGCCCCCCCCAGACCCCCCCAGCCCCCCTAGGGCCCCACAGCCCCCCCGAGACCCCCCCCCGAACACCCACAGCCCCCCCAGAGACCCCCCAGAGCCCCACAGCCCCCCCAGAGACCCCCTCGAACCCCACAGCCCCCCCAGACACCCCCTAGATCCCCACAGCCCCCCCAGAGACACCCCCCCGAACCCCACAGCCCCCCCAGAGACCCCCCCAGAGCCCCACAGCCCCCCCAGAGACCCCCCCCGAACCCCACAGCCCCCCCGAGACCCCCCAGAGCCCCACAGCCCCCCCAGAGACCCCCCCAGAGCCCCCAGCCCCCCACAGAGGGGCAGACGGACGGACGGACACACACGGTTTATTCCCACGGTACAAACGCTGCCCCCCCATCCCCCCCCCGCAGGGGCCCGGGTGCCCCGGGGGGTTCCTGGGGTCAGGGGGGGCCTGTGGGAAAAGGGGGGGTGGTGGCGACCCCCCCTCACGCGCCTACAGGTGGATGTCGAAGACCCCGTCCTGCAGCTCCTGCACCTCCGGGGGGGGCTCTGGGGGACGGGGGGGGGGGTGTCAGGAGCTGGCCCCCCCCCCCCCAAGTGTGCTGGGGGGGGCCTGGGGGGGGCCGGGGGGTCCCACCTGGGGGGCGCAGGGAGCCGCGGCGGGCCCGGGGCAGGGAGAAGCTGAAGGAGCGCGGGGGGGGCCCCTGGGGGGGGCTCGGGGGGGGCCCCGGGGGGCGTCGGCGACGCTTTGGGTGCGACGGCGACACTCGACCCGCAGCTGGTCCCGGCAGCGGGAGTGACAGCGCAGGCCGCAGGCTGGGGGGCGGGCAGCCGTGACCCCCCCGCGCTGGAACCCCCCGCCCCCAGGAACCCCCCCTGCCCCCACAACCCCCCCGCCCCCACAAACCCCCCCGCGCTGGAACCCCCCGCCCCCAGGAACCCCCCCGCCCCACAAACCCCCCCGCACCCACAACCCCCCGCACCCACAACCCCCCCCCCGCACACACAAACCCCCATGCACCCACAAACCCCCCCCCACCCACAAACCCCCCCGCACCCACAACCCCCCCGCACCCACAACCCCCCCCCGCACACACAACCCCCCCCCGCACACACAAACCCCCCCTGCACCCACAAACCCCCCCGCACCCACAACCCCCCCGCCCCCACAACCCCCCCCCGCACACACAACCCCCCCCCCGCACACACAAACCCCCCCCGCCCCCCCCACTCACTGCAGCACTTCAGCTCCTGTTTGTGGAGCCCCAAAATCTGGGGGGGGGGGTGGTGGTGAGGGGGGTCCCCGTGTGACGGGGGGTGTCCCCCCCCCTTCCTGCCCCCCCGTGTAAAACGCTCGTGAAAACCCGCCCGTGCCCCCCGCGTGTGCGACGGGCGTGTGGGTGTGCGTGACGTGTCTGTAACACGCCTGCGGGACACGTGTGGGACACGTCTACACATGTGGGACATGTCTGTACATGTGTGTGACCCGTGTGTGTGTCTGCACGCGTGTGACCCGTGTGTGACCCGTGTGTCTGTGTGTCTCGTCTGTACACGTGTGTGAGACCCGTGTGTCCGTGTGCGTGTGACCCACGTGTGACGTGTATGTGACCCGTGTGTCTGTGCGTTGTGTGACCCGTCTGTACACACGTGTGTGACCCGTGTGTGTGTCCATGTGCATGTGACCTGCGTGTCCATGTGTGTGTGACCTGCGTGTGACCCGTGTGTCCACGTGTGACCTGTGTGACCCCGTGTTCATGTGACACGCATGTGACCCTTGTGTGACCTGTGTTGTCACGTGTGTGTGACCCGTGTGTGACCCATGTGTCCACACGTGTGACCTGTCTGTACACACGTGTGACCCATGTGTGTGTCTGTGCGTGTGTGACCTGCATGTGACCCATGTGTCTGCACGTGTGACCCTCGTGTGACCTGTGTTGTCACGTGTGTGTGACCCGTGTGTGACCCGTGTGTCTGCATGCATGTGTGTGACCCAGTGTGACCCACATGTCCGTGTGTATGTGTGACCTGCGTTGTCACACGTGTGTTTGACCCGTGAGTGACCTACGTTGTCACGTGTGTGTCTGACCTGTGTATGACCCGTGTGTCCACGCGCATGTGACCCACGTGTCCATGTGTACGTGTGTGACCCGCGTTGTCACACGTGTGTGTGTGACCCGCGTGTCCATGTGTTTGTGATGTGTGTGTGACCCATGTTGTCATGCATGTTTGTGTGTGACCTGCGTGTCCGCGTCCGTGTGTGTGACCCTCATGTGACCCACGTGTCCGTGTGTGACCCTCGTGTGACCCGCGTGTCCGTGTGTAACTCTTGTGTGACCCACGTGTCCATGTGTGACCCGCGTGACCCGCGTGTCCGTGTGTGTGACCCGTGCTGTCACGCGTGTGCCCGTGTGACGCACCAGGCGCCCGCAGTGCGCGCAGGCCGCGGGCCGCAGGGCCCGGCTCCCCTCGAAGCGGTGGGGGGGCCCCGGGGGGGGCAGGGAGCGCAGGAAATAGGCCAGAACCTCCCCCCGCGTCAGGCTGCCGTCCCTGGGGGTGGGGGGGGTCAGGGGGGGCCCCGAAATGGGGGGGGTCCCCCAAAGCGGGGAGGGGGGGGGTCCCAGACACGAGGGCCCCGGGGGGGCGAATTTTGGGGGGGTCCCAGGTGCCTGGGGGGGGGGGGGTCCCAGGGGTGGGGGTGGGTTCCGGGGGGTCGCGGGGGGGGCACGGGGGGGTCACGGGGGGGTCACTGGGGGGGCACGGGGGGGTGGGGGGGGTCCCTGGGAGTCCGGGGGGGGGCACGGGGGCATGGGGGGGGTCTCAAGGGGGTTCTGGGGGGTCCCGGGGGCTCGGGGAGGTCCCTGGGGGGGTCCATGGCGTGGGGGGGGTCGTGGGGGGGTCCCGGGTGTGTGGGAGGTCCCGGGGGGGCCGCGGGGGGGGGCCAGGGGTGCGCGGGGTGTCCCGGGGGGGTCCCTGGGGTGCAGGGGTTCCCAGGGGGGGCGTGGGGTGTCCCGGGGGGTCCCAGGGGGGCCCGGGGGGGGGCGCGGGGGGGCGCGGGGGCGCGGGGGGGTCCGGGGGGGGCGCGGGGGGGTCCCACCGGTCGGTGTCCAGGTCCCCGAAGAGCCGCAGCTGCGGGAAGTTCTGGCGGACGATCCCGAACTCCTCCCGCGAGATGCGCCCGTCGCCGTCCACGTCGTAGTTACGGAAAATGGACTGACCCCCCCGGGACCCCCCCGTCACACACGGACCCCCCCCGGGATCCCCCGAGACCCCCCCGGGACCCCCCCGTCACACACGGACCCCCCCGGGATCCCCCGAGACCCCCCCGGGACCCCCCCGTCACACACGGACACCCCCGGGATCCCCCGAGACCCCCCCGGGACCCCCCCGTCACACACGGACCCCCCCCGGAGACCCCTGGGACCCCCATTATCCCACTGACCCCCCCGGGACCCCCCCGGACCCCCCTGGGACTCCCCCAGGCCCCCGCTGGGCCCCCCAGACCCCCCCTGGGCCCCCCAGACCCCCCCATTACCCCACTGACCCCCCCGGACCCCCCCGGGACCCCCCCGGACCCCCCCGGACCCCCCGTCGCACACAGACCCCCCCAGAACCCCCATTACCCCACTGACCCCCCCGGACCCCCCCCGGGACCCCCCTCAAACCCCCCCCAACCCCCTCAGACCCCCAACCGCCCCCCGGCCCCCCCACCTCCACCAGCCGCTCCAGGTGCCCCCGCAGGAGCGCGGGGTCGGGCCGGGGGGGGGCGGGCAGCACCCACCCGTCCATGGGGCTGACGGGGGGGGGCGCGGGGGGGGGCGCCGACTGCGAGGACTGAGGGGGGACACACACACACACGGGGGGGGGGTTATGGGGGTCCCGGACCCACAGCGGGGCCCAGAGCCCCCCCCCGCCGCGTGTCCCTGCCCCGGGTGCCCCCCCCGCACCCCCCTCCCCCGTTACACGCCCCCCCCCGCGCCCCCCCCCCCGTTATCCCCCCCCACTCACGGGCCCCCCCCGCGGCTCCCGCAGCAGCGAGAGCTGGTAAAGCTGCTCCTCGGTCTGGGCCAGGTCCAGGGACACCTGGGGGGCACGGGGGGGGCACGGGGGGTCAGAGGGGGCACGGAGGGGTCAGGGGGGGACGGGGGGGGCACGGGGGGGTCAGAGGGGGTCAGGGAGGGTCAGAGGGGATGGGGGGGCACGGGGGGGGTCAGGGGGGGCTCGGAAGTTTCAGGGGGTCGGGGGGGGTCGGGGAGCCTCCCCGGGGGGGGGGGGGGGGTGTTGGGGGCAGTTTTGGGGGCGGGGGGGGGTTTGGGGGAGAGGGGAATGTTGGGGACCCTCCTGGGGGGGGAGTTTCGGGGCGGGGGGGGGTTGGGGTGTTTCGGGGCGGGGGGGCCCCCCCGGGTCTCACCGTCAGCAGGTGCAGCAGGTCGGGGTTGGCGGGCACGGGGGGCTCGCCCCCCCCCAGCAGCCCCCCCAGGATGGCGAAGCGCTGCTGCAGCTTGGCGGGGTGGGGGCGCGCGGGGCCCCCCCAGTCCGGCAGCGCCTCCTCCAGCGCCACCAGGTCCCGCAGGTGAACCCCGAGCGCCGGCAGCCGGAACCCGCCGGGCCCCCCCGCGGCCCCCCCCGCGCCCCCCAGCAGCGCCCGGTACCGCCGGTAATTCCCCTCCGAGGCCAGAACCGCCGAGAGGCGCCCCCAGAGCTGGGGGGGGGCACGGGGGGGGCACGGGACACACACACACACACACACACGGGGGGGGCAAATGTTAGAGCTGAGCGGGGCTGAGGGGGGGGGATGTTTCCCCCCCCGGCCCCCAGGACCCCCCCAATGCCCCCCCCAGGACCCCCCAGGCCCCCCCGTGTGCCCCCCAGGACCCCCTATGGCCCCCCCCGAACCCCCATGTGTCCCCCAGGCCCCCCCGTGGCCCCCCCGGCCCACCTGGGTGACGTCGGGGGGCAGCAGCGCCAGGGTCCGGCGCAGGCGGGTGATGGAGCCGTGGCCCAGCCCCCCCACGACCGCCATCAGGGTGTTGAAGTTCCGGAGCTCGAGGAGACTCTGGGGGGGCGGGGGGGGTCAGCGCTGGGGGGCGGCGCGGGGGGGCAGGGGGCGGGGAGGGGATCTGTGGGGCAGGACGAGGATCGGGGGGCAGGGTGAGGATCTGTGGGGCAGGTGGATCTGTGGGGCAGGTGGATCTGTGGGGCAGGGTGAGGATCTGTGGGGCAGGTGGATCTGTGGGGCAGGGTGAGGATCTGTGGGGCAGGGTGAGGATCTGTGGGGCAGGTGGATCTGTGGGGCAGGGTGAGGATCTGTGGGGCAGGGGTGCCGTGTGGGTCGGGCCGTGCTCACCTGCGCCACGTGCAGGCAGCGGGCGAGGGCCTGGGCGCGCTGGGGGGCCGCGGGGGGGCTCAGCACCAGCAGCTGCACCCAGCGGGACACGGCGTTGGAGAGCGCGACCAGGCGCTGCAGCGGGCGGCTGCCCCCGGGGCCCCCCCGGCGCGCGAAGCTGCGGAAATCCTGCAACTGCCGCACGGGCGCTCGCACACGCGTGTGCAACGGACACCCACACACACACACACGCACGGGGCGCGGGGGGGGGACGGGGATCCACCGGGGCCTTGCACGGGGGCGTGCGAGGGAGGGAGGAGTGGGGGGGGGTGTCTTGCACGTGCGTGTGCAAGGGACGGGGGGACCCAGCCCGGGGGACGTGCAAGGGGGTGCGGACCCGTGGGGGTGTCGCACGGGGACGTGCAAGGGGCGAGGGACCCGCTCTGGGGCTGTGCCAGGGAGGGGGGACACACGTGTGGGGGGGTGAGGACACGGGGGGCCCCCCCCAGGCGTGTGCCGAGGGTTGTGACGCCACACAGGCCTCGCACGGGGGCGTGCAAGGGAGGGGAGCCCGGCTGGGCCTTGCACACGCATGTGCAACAGAGCGGGTGTGGGCAAGGGGAGGGGGGGGATCATCTGCCACCCGGGGGGGGTCAATGGGGGCCGGGGGAGCCCGAGGGGGGTGCGGGGGGGGTCGGGGGCGTGCGCGGGACACACGCGTGTGCAAGGCTCACGCGGACGCGTGCAAGGGCGCGGTGCTCCAGGTGCGTGAGGTGCTGCGCCAGCTCCGGCGCCTCCAGGCGCTCCAGCAGGAGGCAGCTCTTGCGGCGGGCGGGGGGCGCGGGGGGGCCGGGGGGGGCCCCATCCTCATCCTCCTCCTCCTCCTCCAGGGCCCCCCCCGGAGGCGCCGCCCTGCGCCGGCACACGCGTGTGAGCGCACACGCACACATACACACACGCGTGTGCGCCTGCCCGCCCACCGCCGCCTCCCCCTGGCATTGCCTGCGCACACGCGTGTGGCCACGGGCACGCGCACACACGCCTCGTGTGCACACGCGTGTCCCTGCACATACACCCCCCCGTGCACACATGTGTCCTTGTGCCCACACACGCCTCATGCGCACACACGTGTCCCTGCACACACACACGTCCTTGTGCACACACACGCCTCGTGCCCACACAAGTGTGACCTCGTGCGCATACACGCCTCGTGCGCACACACGTGTCCTTGCACACACACACCCCCCTCGTGCACACACATGTCCTTGTGCACACACACCCCCCCCGTGCACACACGTGTGTCCCCAGGCACACACAGACCTCATGCACGGGTGTGTCTGGGTGCACACCCCCCCCTCGTGCACGCACGCATGTCCTCATGCTCAAACACGTCTCTGTGCCTGCACACGCCTCCTGCACACACACGTGTGCCCCCGGGCACACACACCCCTCGTGCACGGGTGTGTCTGGTTGCACACACATGGGCCCACGTACACTCACGCGCCTCGTGCACACACGCGTGTCCCCGCTCACGCACTCTCCTCTCGCACACGCGTGTCCCTTCACACACGCGTGTCCCCGCACGCTCTCTCGCACACGCGTGTGCCCGCGCCCGTACAGGCTCTCCAGGTCGATGTCGGGTCCGGGGGCCCCCCCGGGCCCCCCCAGCGCCTCCCGCAGCTCCCGGATGCGCCCCACGAGCTCCCGGTCCCCGGCCAGCTCCCGCCGGAACGCCCGCACCCAGTACCTGGGGGGCCGGGGGGTCAGGGGGGCCCCGATGGGTCTGGGGGCCCCTGAGGGGTCAGGGGGGGCCCCAAAGGGGTCTGGGGGTGCCGGGGGGGTTGTGGGGTTCTGGGGGGGGTCCCCGAGGTGCCCAGAGGGATTTGGGGTTCGGGGGGGGGGCTCTGGAGTCCCCAAACGGGTCTGGGGGGGCCCAGGGGGTTTATGAGGTGATGGGGGGTCCCCAGAGGGTTTTGGGGGGGGGGGGGTTTGGGGTCCGGGGGGGTTTTTGGGGTCCGGGGGGGGTTTGGGGTCCCGGGGGGGGTTGGGGTCCCGGGGGTCACTCACTGGACGAGGTGGCTGATTTTGAGGCGCAGGGAGGGTCCCTCGGCCGAGCCCCCCGACTCCTCGATCGTGGGGGGGGGGTCAAGGAGCCTGCGCGGGGGGGTTTGGGGGGGTCCCCAGGATTTGGGGGGGGGAGTCCCACGGGTTTGGGGGGGGCCATGAGTGGGGGGGTCGCCAAGGATTGGGGGTCCGGGGGGGGTCCCGGGGGGGGGGGGGGGGCGTCCGGGGGGGTCTGGGGGTGTCTGGAGGGGTCCCGGGCGATTTGGGGGGGTCTGAGGGGGTCCTGGGGGGGGGGTCCGGGGGGGTCACAAGGCTGGGGGGGGGGTTCCGGGGGCGTCTGGGGGGTCCCAGGGCTGTGGGGGTGTCCCGGGGGGGACCCGGGCAGTTCGGGGGGGTCGGGGGGGGGTCCCAGTGGTTCCGGGGGGTTCCGGGGGGGTCCCAGTGGTCCCGGGGGTTCCGGGGGGGTCCCGGGGGGGGTCCCATGGGTTCCGGGGGGTTCCGGGGGGGGTCCCATGGGTTCCAGGGGGTCCCGGGGGTTCCGGGGGGGTCCCAGTGGTCCCGGGGGGGTCCCGGGGGGGGTCCCATGGGTTCCGGGGGGTTCCGGGGGGGTCCCATGGGTTCCAGGGGGTCCCGGGGGTTCCGGGGGGGTCCCAGTGGTCCCGGGTGGTCCCGGGGGGGTCCCGGGGGGGTCCCCAAGGATATATGTGCAGCAGCTTGCCGGCCAGCTCGGCGGGGGGCAGGTACCAGGGGTGCATCATCAGGAAGAGCCGGACCAGGTGGGGGTCCCGCACCTTCCCCTGCGCGTCTGGGGGGGCCGGGGCGCGTCACCCCCCCGCGACCCCCCAACTCCCGCCCGAGCCCCCCCGCTCCCAGGGACCCCAACACCGGGGATGTGCCCCCCCCCTCCCCCAAACACCCCATCGGGTCTGTGTCCCCCCCCCCCCACAAGTCGGAGGGGCCCCCAGTTCCCGCCCCCCCCCCAAATCTCACAGGACCCCCCCCGAACCCCCCCCCAGACCCCCCCAAAATCCCAGCGGCCCCTTAAATCCGGCGGATCCTCAGACCCCAGGGCCCCCCCCGACCCCTCAGGGCCCCCCCAGACCCCCCCGAGCCCCCCCAGAACGCCCGGGGACCCCCCAAGACCCCCCCAAGAGCCTCCTCCGACACCCCCGGCCCCCCCCAGACCCCCCAGAAGCCCCCTCAGGGCCCCCAAGACCCCCCAGGCCCCCCCCGGCCCCCCCCACCGAAGGCGTCGACGCAGCCCCGCAGCAGCTCGTCCAGCGTGGGGCCCCGATCCAGGTCCAGGGTGCAGCTCATGGCGGGACCCCGAAACCGGGGACCCCCCCGGACCCTCCTCCTGGGGGGGGCACGGGGGGGGTCAGTGCCCCCCTCCCGGCTGGGGGCTCCCCCAAAAACCCGGAGCTGGGGGGGGGCCCTGGGGGGTCTCCCTGGCCCTTGGGGGACCCCAGTTTGGGGGTTCCCCTGGACTGGGAGGGGTGGGGGGGTGTCTCGTTTTGGGGGGCCCCCGTGTGTGTGTCCCCCCCCGCAGCCCCCCCCCCGCCCCTGCTGGCCCCGATAAGGCTCCGCTTCCTGCTCACCAGTTCCGGAGGGGTCCCAGTAAGGGGGGGGGGGGAACTGGGAGGGACTGGGGGGGGGGGGGTATGGGGGGGCATCGGCCGGAGTGGGGGGGCCGGGGGGGAACTGGGAGAACTAGGATGGGGAGGGGGAGAGGGACTGGGAGCACTGGGAGGGGGGAACTGGGGGAACTGGGATGGGGGGGGCTGGGACACTGGGATGAGGGGTGTGGGGAGAACTGGGAGCACTGGGATGGGGGGAACTGGGAGCACTGGGATGGGGGTAGCCGAGGGAACTGGGAGCACTGGGAGGGGAGTACCCGAGGGAACTGGGAGCACTGGGAGGGGTTACTGGGAGCACTGGGAGGGGGGGAAATGGGAGCACTGGGAGGGGGTTACTGGGAGCACTGGGAGGGGTTACTGGGAGCACTGGGATGGGGGGAACTGGGAGCAGTGGGAGGGGGGTACCCGAGGGAACTGGGAGCACTGGGAGGGGGGGAAATGGGAGCACTGGGAGGGGTTACTGGGAGCACTGGGAGGGGGGGAAATGGGAGCACTGGGAGGGGGTTACTGGGAGCACTGGGAGGGGGGGAACTGGGAGCACTGGGAGGGGGGGAACTGGGAGCACTGGGAGGGGGTTACTGGGAGCACTGGGATGGGGGGAACTGGGAGCAGTGGGAGGGGGGGAAATGGGAGCACTGGGAGGGGTTACTGGGAGCACTGGGATGGGGGGAACTGGGAGCAGTGGGAGGGGGGTGCCCGAGGGAACTGGGAGCACTGGGAGGGGGGTTACTGGGAGCACTGGGAACTGGGAGCACTGGGAGCACTGGGGGGCTCTAGGGGCGCCCACCCTCCCCCCGGACTCACCTGCTCCAGCGGCCGCGGCGGGAGGACTCGGGGGGGGGGCGGGGCCGGGGGGGGCGGGGGGGGGGAAGTGGCTTTTGTGGTTCAACAGAAACGGGCGGGACCCGCCCTGGGGGGGCGGGGGGGGCACAGACACCCGCCATCCCCCCCCATCCCCCCCAGAG
This sequence comes from Athene noctua, assembly GCF_965140245.1. Lineage (NCBI taxonomy): Eukaryota > Metazoa > Chordata > Aves > Strigiformes > Strigidae > Athene > Athene noctua. The sequence continues at coordinate 2,029,057 of NC_134068.1, read as the reverse complement.
CCCCCCCAGAGCCCCCCCAGAACCCCCCCAACCCCCCCAACACCCCCCCCCACCTTGGGGACTCCCCCGGATCCCCCATCCCCCCCCCGGCCCCTCTGTGCGGGGGGGTCACAGGGGAACCCCCCCCATCGCCCCCCAAGGCAAAACCCCGAATTCCGCCAATTTCTTTAAATTTTAATTTAATTTATTTCATTTATTTTATTTTAATTTTTTAAAATTTATTTTATTTATTTTCATTTTATTTTTATTTTTTATTTCATTTTCTTTTTCATTATTTTCTTTGTTCATTCAATTGATTTTTATTTATTTTCCTCCATTTTCTTCATTTTTTGAGGGGGGGGGGGTGTCACCCCCATCCCCGCCCCAGTTCTCCCAGTAACGCCCCTGATGGGGGGGGGGGGGGCAGGAAGGGTCACACACACGCGCCCCCCCCCGCGTCCCCCCCAAATTGAAAAATACATTTTAAAAAAAAAAAAAAAAAAGACCAAATGGCGGCGCCCCCCCCGGGGGGGGACCCCAGAATTCTCGGGGGGGGGTCACAGGGTTTGGGGCAGTTTTGCCGCCCCCTCCCCGTCAAATTTCTCGGGGGGGGGTTGAGGGGGGGTGGGGCGGGGTCTGGGGGGGCCCCGAGGTGGGTGCGGGGGGGGGGGGGGGTGTCTGCCCCCCCCTCACTCGCGGGGGTCATCGGGGCGGGACGGGGGGGTCGGGGGGGTCGGTGGGGGGGGGTCCGCGTGTGCCCCCCCTCACTCGCGGGGGTCGTCGGGGGCGGGGATCCGGTGCCGCGTGGGCTCCGCCCCCCAGATCTCCCGCGCGTACTGCGCGATCGTGCGGTCGCTCGAGAACTTCCCCGCGGCCGCCACGTTGCGGATCACGGTCCGCGTCCACTCCCGCGTGTCCTGGGGGGCCGGGGGGGCCGGGGGGGTCGGGGGGGGTCTGCACCCCCAGAACATCCCCCCGGCAACCCCCGTCCCCCGACAGCCGCCCCCAGACACCCCCCGTCTGCCCCCACCCGCGGTTTTGGGGACACCCCCCCCCCCCCAGCACCTCCTTGGGGCTTAGGGACCCCCCCTGCCCCCCCCATATGGTTTTGGGGACCCCCTGAACCCCCCCATCCCCCTCCTGCACCCCAATATCCG